>NC_056737.1:1090306061-1090468874 GCF_019279795.1 Protopterus annectens | reverse complement strand
CAATTTTTCATATTTCTTTTTTATAAATTTCAAAAGTCTCTATATTTTGTTCTTTATATTTTCGCAATTCCTCAATCACTTCTTTTTCCAAGCAGTCCAAGTTTTCTCAGTCTATATAATGTTTTTCATAAGTCTATTGTATTAATGAACACAATTTTTTTATTTTAAGCATTTGACAGTTTTTCCTCTGGAAGTATTTTTCTTTCCTCTAAATTTTCTCTTAATCTTTTTGTATGTCTTCTGTCTGGAAGTATTGGACTTCTTGCATAATAGTAATAATACATAATTTCTTTCTTATCCTCAATAGTCCACTCTGTTGTCTTTATGGTTCTTCTTTGGCCTATCAGTTTTTGCGATTTTTGTGGACTGCTACTTCCTCCTACAATAGGGAGGTCATCCTCCCCCTGGACCTGGCCTAGCCCCATTGTAGGAATGTTTCCATATCTCGGGGATTCTACACTGTCAATTTTTTCCTGTCCTGGCACCAGTGCACTTACCAGGATTGGGCACTTTTTTATCCTGGGTCTTGTGCACCCAGCTATCTTTTTTTATTTTTTAACTTACTGTACTTCTGTCTATAATACATGCTATATAAAATACAGTCTATATATCAGTGTCGTCTTGGTGAGATTTTGTGAAAAACAGCCTTGAGGATTGATTCATTTCCATCAATATTACTCTCCCTTGCTTGCTGACTTATCTTCTCTCCATTCAGACCACACTGATGGGGATGAAGATCCCAAATGATCACCAGAACTACCTCCCTTAATAAGTCAAACATAGCCTGTGCCATGTCTTGGAAGAAATTCCCCATCATGTCCCCCATCTGTAAACAAAATACATAAGTCACCATCTCCCAGATCTCCTCCCAATAACTGTTTTGTTGGGGTTCTAGGTGTTATCTCCACTGGGATGCAGCAGGGATGATGGCACATGCAGGTCCAGCTTCCTCTTTGTCATGCCCTTCTTTGTCATGGTTGTCATCATCATCAGAGGACTCTGGCAGTTGTTTGGCATGCACTTGCTGTCATCTGATGGGTGAGCTTCCTTGACTCCCATGCTCTGCCAAGGTGAATCACAAGATAGAAATTATGTATGCATACCAGATACCACATGACTATATAACATAACCACCATGATACAATGAGCAGGCAGAAAACAGTCAGTATGAAACCTTAAAATAAGTTATGGCCATAGTCAAGTGTACCACCATATGTGACATATGTCAGTAAACAGAACCATAACAATAAAAAACAACTGCCTGTCAGGTCACACATTTCTGAGAAAGTCATAGCTGACATTAAACTGAAACTGATAGGTTCATATGTGTGTACTAGGCTAATGGCCCTGGGGCCTTTACAAGCCTAGCCATAGGATTTCCCTGGCATAGTGCCACTGACCTTAGTTCCCAGTGCCTCTGTCGAGTAGAGCCACTGGAGTTATCCCTGGGGTGAATTTTCTGTTTCCCATCCACTCATCAAGATTTCTCTTGAAGCGGGCCAGTGAAGTGCTCTGCTTAACATGTATAGGAAGTCTCTTCCATAACATGGGCAGTCTCTGGGTTATGAGCCTGTCTCTCCAGCATGTACTGTTAATTGTGGTAATAAGGTTGAGGTCTCTGGAACATGTGCACATCTTCAGTCTAAAAGACGTTAAGTAACTTCCCACTGACATATGATGTTTACATATGAGGATAAAATTATATCAGCACGCATTGCAAATGTCATTAAAAACGCATTCTGAAATTAAATGGTTAAAAATTAATATGTAAGACAATTATAATTAACAGATTTGCTGATAGCCAATGAGTTCTCATTTATTTATTTACTTTACATTTGTTTATTGGGAAAGTCCGACTGGGCATGCATCCCATTTTCAGCGGAGGCCCTGGGAGAAAAGCTCCACAAAGATTAGTACAGCCAATACAGTAAATACAATACATGTTAATAAAGTACAGTACAGAGTCAAGCCATTAAAAAGATACAGTGTAAATACCAAGAAAGAAACAAAATGTAAATATACTATAAGGAGCATAGTGTGTTACAACAAACAATGCAGTTGAAAGAACATTTTGTTCAGTCATTTGGTTACACTCATCAGTGGCTAGTACACTAAACACACATTGATTAAGAGTATAGAAAGGAGTTGTTGCAAGCTTTCATAGAAGGTTAAAGTATGATTTGATCTAATTAAGTGAAGCTACCCAGGGTCAGAACAATTACATAACCAATAACTATGTAAATGGTGCCGGAGGAGTTTTGTGAAACTATTTTTGTTTTCAGTGGTCCTAATATCTATGGAGATGGTACTCTATGCTTTTGAAACAGAAATGAAAAACAAGCAGTCCCCAGAGCTATTGTTGCTTTTGCCTATGTCAGCTTGTGCTTTATTGGAATATCTTAGTAGGCATTTGTTAGAGTAGATATTAAGTAGACCTCGAAGAGCAGGAACTCTATCAGGATAATATAGAATTTGGTGGGCTATTGTAAGCTGGTTATATGTGAGCAGCTTGGGTAATTCTAGCCAGGATAGTTGCTTGATTGCTATGCAGTGATGTGTCCTGAAGGATGAGTCAGTAGCAAACCTAGCTATTTTATTGTAGCAGGTGTTTAGTTTGTTAAAGTCTGCTTTATTTAGGTTGATGAGTATGGTGGAGGCATAGAGGAGTGTGGATAGTAGGTGGGTTCTTAGGATGGTGGCTTTACTGTCATTGCTGAGGTACATTTTGCATCTATATAGGGTTCCGTGTTTTTTATGGACTTTATTGTCTGTGCAATGTGCATATCGAATTTCATGTTGTGATCTATGATAACCCCTAGAAGTTTGGTGTGTTGGACAGGTGTGATAGGTATGTTAATAGCTGAGAATATTGTGAATGGTGGTATGGAATCTAACTCTCTAGTAGGACAAAATATCATTAGCTGTGTTTTACTGGGGTTAAGTGTTAGTTGGGAGTTGGCTAACCAGGTTTCAACAGCAGTAAAGGACTCTTGTATCAATTCCTGGAGTTGGTGGTGTGATGGGATGGAGCAGATTAGAATTGAGTCATCAGCGTACTGGACTAGAGTGTTGTGCCGGGTAGCTTTGTGCAGTTGGTTGGTGAAGATATTGAAAAGAAGAGGTCCAGGAATGTATCCTTGGTGGACCCCTAGGGTGACAGGTAGGAGGAGAGATAAGGAGTTTTACATTTTACTGCTTGTTACTGGTTGGCTAGATAGTCTTGAAACCATGCTAGTGTGGAGTGGCTGAGATTAAGATCAGAGAGAGCAGAAAGAAGTTTGGGATGTGAGACAGTATTGAAAGTCTTGGAGAGATCAAGGAATACAGTGGATACTAGGTTACCATTGTTTTGATGCTGGTTTACTGTGTTGGTAAAGCTAATAAGGGCTGTGGTAGTACTGGGTGTTGGTTAGTAGTTTATTAGTGAGGAGTTTAGATAAGGGGATAGAATGGCAATTGAATGGTTATTAGATAGTTCCACAGAGGTACCTCTTTTATAGAGTAGTATTTCATGCCAAATTTCCACAGAGAAGGAACACGTTGTTCTGATGAAGAGCAGTTAATGAGCACAGAGACTAGGTAAGCAATGGCTTTGGCTGTAATCTTTAGATATTCTGCAGGTATTTTTTTGGCGGCAAGGATTGTGGGTTTAATCCTATTTAGCTATTTATATATTCTGCTAATTAGGACAGGCTGTAAGGAGAAGAGGTTTTGATCTGCTGGTACGGAAGGTAGGTTTGGATGTGAAGTGGGAAAACTATTATTGATAAGGGCTAGGATGGAGTTGGTGGAGTGTTCATTGAATTGAGTGACAATATTATTGGTAGTGGTGGTGACAATGTTAGGGGGTGGAGTATTGGTCTTTACTGGCTGTAGCATTTTATTAATGGTAGCCCAGAATTTTTGTGAGGTATTTTTGTGTTTGGTTTGAATGCCTATATAGTGGTTCCCTTTGTCTGTCCTAATTTGTTTTTTAGCTTTGTTCCTTAGTTCTTGGTATGCCTATCTATTAGTTTGAGTTTTATTTTGGCGCCATGAGTCCCATGCTTTATCTCTTTGTTTTAGTAGTAGATGGGTATCTCTCTGGTCAGCCACCTTCCCTATGTCACATTAGCTGTACTTTTGGATGTTTTCAATATGAGAACATGTATCCATCACACAATGCAAGCAGCTTACTGAAGGAAATGCCATGGCATGCATAATACAGCTTACAAGTGGAAATCCTGACATGATGTCAATACTTACATAACCTGACATTTGAAGAGAAGCATGCTATGACACTGTGTCATGCAACACTTACATGAGTCTATCTTGCAAAACAACACTGAGAAAATGATAACGTAACACTAGTAGTGAGACCTGCACTGTTTAGTACTTGTGATGTACACCTCAATAAACTGGTCAGTTGCCCATCTGACAGAATATCATAAATTCCAGGTTTCCTGTATTCTATGTTTGTCCTGCACGTTTTTGTTACTGAATGTCAACTGTATTCCAGTTGTCTGTGCATGTAATGGGTCTTATGAACAGCCATCAGTTAACATACTGTTATAATGAAGATATAGTGAGATGACAATCCATTGAGAAATATAAGAGCCATATGCAAAACAGCTAAAGAAGATGACATCGTCATTGGTTAACTCAACATCAGTTTTTGGAATTTAACACAACACACTAATAATAATGTGAAATCCTAAA
This sequence comes from Protopterus annectens, assembly GCF_019279795.1. Classification (NCBI taxonomy): domain Eukaryota; kingdom Metazoa; phylum Chordata; order Ceratodontiformes; family Protopteridae; genus Protopterus; species Protopterus annectens. The sequence continues at coordinate 1,090,464,176 of NC_056737.1, read as the reverse complement.
CACAGTGACAGCTTGTGACACATGAATATACAGTATATGTTGTACAAACAGTACTGTCTGTCTACAAAATGTATAAGTGCCCTACATACATTTATTAGCAATCATTACCCAGCAAAAGGCAAACAGGGTACTGCTGCTTGCTGATTATGTAACAGAGAAAAACACTGAAAGGAATGCCTATGTGCACAAGGATCCCTAAACCCAAGAAACCAACAAAAGTGTTGCAGGCAGATGCAACACCCATGCTGAACTGAAGGGCATGTTACACAGTCTGCCGACAACAGTGTGAACAATGACAGATCTAACACCTATTCAGTATGTGAATAGGCAGACTATACACAACAGATTGGTCACTGAGAACAACAGCCACACATACAAGTATGCCAACACATGTATGACAAACAGCTAACAAAACATTACTGGCTTGTACCTGACACATCCATATCAAAAACAATGATAGCTACACAGAAATGACACTCATCTTGGTTGTGGCCTACATTTCAAAACTTATCTTCAGCAAACATGGCTTACTGCTAAATGGTATGTAAACATAGTTTTAGGTAACTCATACTTGTAAACACGGGTATTGCCTGATTACTGCACTTACCTTAAATATGCATGATGGGTATTCCTGTATTAAAAGTAGTATACACGATAATATAAAAAAATATGAGCCTGCAACAATGATCACATCTACTCTATTTACAAAATCTATTCTATTTATAAAATCCTAACTTGAAGAATTTCCATACACATTATGGAATGTTACACACACAGTCATTTACATATTGGAACAGAACTGAACATAGATTGGAGGACCTGATGTTTAAACCTGCAACTCTAAACTATGTCCACACTAACATTGAAACCTCACAAACAACACTGAAATGTATTCAGGCCGAAGCCAAGAAAACAACGCTAGTTCCTTTAGAAATTTAATGGCATTATAGCCTTCAAGGCACCTAGAGCATAAAACACAATGAACATAACACACACCTACACATAATCATACTACAATCAATTAAACAATCATAATTAATTAATCATATTTAAAAGAAAGTAAAATAAAGGTAACATACATTATTCAATAATGTATATAAAAACTAGTTACAACTACAGAAACTACAATAAACTTTTCCAATTCATTTCTAAATTTAAACCATTAGGTGACATAGTATTATATTTCAATATATAAATAGCTTCCTTATAACATTGAAACCTACCTGTGTAGCTAATGTATTTTGCATGAGATTGTATGGTGGAAATGCAGTGAAAAGAATTGGATGTATGAATGTGCAGGGATGTGGTACTAATACAGATCATGGATTCTGCTTAAAACAAGTACAATGTGCTGTGCATTTATGAAAATAAAATTGCAAGCCTGAATGCATGCCAGCACAATGGACACAACAGAAAACGTAACTGTAGGCTCCCTTTCCTCAGAGAGTGGCACACATAGCTGCTGTTAACAGACAACTACAAAGTGCTGTACATCACAGGGACAGGAATGTATTTTATGTGGGAGGGTATAAGACATGTACAGATATTTACTGGCAAAATAAAAATTAGAACTCCAAGTTATCAATGATATCAGGGGATGTCCCTGTTCTACAGTCCAAATGCATATCTGACCATCTCACTCCCTCCATAGATAAGGATGAGAAGGTTGTTAAATTCAAATGAATAAAGAATGACAGAGTTATGCATGAAATTCAAACTGCAAATATTATCATATTCTTCATTCTTTTTACAGAAGTATGGCAGTCTGTTCAAAGCTTACACGTGAAACTGTAGGAAAAGAGGTGCAGTTGGCAGAACATTATGGAATATGGAAATATTCAAAGAAATGTGACGAATAATCGAGGTAGTCATAAGCATGCTCAAAATAACTGTTAAATTCAATAAGCAGGTATGTAAAGCGGCATGTTTCTAAATGTCTGAAAGACACAATGATCAGAATATAACAAGAGCTCTCTTCTATGTGGGTTTGAAATCACACCTAGCTAAGATATGCATGTGGGCCTGTTGGTTTATAGGCTGAGCTAACAGCCATCACACTTTGCTTCTAAAAAAACTACTGTTGTGTCTATGTATACATATTCCTGCAGATAACAAATCCATCCGGAAACATCTGATGCATGAATGCTATAGGCCTTCATGCTCCACAAAATGTTTGGTATCATCAAGTTTTACAAAGTAGAAGATATGTTCAGACTGTCAGACATGCATTACTCTTTTGTTTAACAAATGGGACTTTAATAATAATGTTCGCTTTGTAAAGGTATGTGTTAGTATTCACATATAGACAGGTTTACTAGGCGATACTGTCAAAGTATCATGGGTAACAGAGAAATGCATAGGCATCAGTGGCCTAGGTGCCTTAGGTGTCAGAGATACTCGACTATACTGGATGTGTGAAATGATGTCCTTACATATTGGAGAGCAACATCAAAAATGTTCATTATTATGTGCATGAAAACATTATTAAACAAACACCAGAGGAATCAAACCCATAGCCACCGGGAGATCAGTCATCTTGCCTTCTAAATTATCCAAATGATCTAATTGTCAGAACATCTAACTAATCATTTTAAAATGTATATATATGATATATCTGGCACACAAGTACATCTCTGAATTCCTTAGGAATGTCCAGGTATACTTAGAATTGTGAGAGATACTGAAGGCATCCACTGGCTGTCTCCACATCTTGGTAATCCTCTGACAAAGCTGCTCTGTATCCCTCCAATGCAGGTCATTGTAGCAGTTGTGAATCTGTGTCATCAATGCTCCTTCATTGTGATGTTCTGTGGTCTGGCTGTCATGTGATACCCAATGCCAGCATAAACCGTCAGCATCTGGGGGGTTTCTTCCTCAGTCAAATTGGGCGCCTAGACATGTTGAAGCCTTCTGGAAGCAGCCATCTTAATGATAATGTAGATGAGTAGAATAGAATAGGTTACAATTCAATAAATTTCTCATGCGGTCCCATTAAGTTCACAGATAGCAATGGTCTAATCTGTAAATGTATTAAAATCAATATTTAAAAGTGGCACTTAAAGGCATGTTATTAGATCACTGGAAGCTATCAGGCATGCCAATTGAGTATTTGTATGGAGCACCTTCCCGTCACAACAGACTATTGGTTATTGCACCGCATTTGAAGAGCTTATGTGGATGTGCGCAAACGGAATTCCAGAATCTTGAATTTTAATGAACCTCATTAATTATGTATGACAGAAATGGGATTTAAAAGATATATGCACATAGCTGGTTTTACTTTCAATTATACCTGACTCATAGGTAGATGCAGAGGTAATTTTGCACTTGCTAACATTGCTGTGTTGGGAATTGTTTCCCTCCTTATAGACCTATATTATCATTACTCCTTATCAAAATATGCATATATGGTTAGATTGATGCATTTATAGAACACTGTGTACATTATGAAAAATGTTTGAGTTACTGTAGGGGTATGGGATTAACTTGTATGCAGACAGGTGGGTACATGTGGATCACTTACATGTACCACTTTTCCCATATGCAGTTGTATAGACAAATTTAAATAGCACATCTGAACAGTACAGAAGGTCATATTCATGGCCTTCCCATATGCATTGCTGGTGACTCGATACACTCTGTGGTATATGTATGAAAAACCAAGATTCTGACATGATCCTTATGTTTGTTATGCAGCTTGCATTTGGATTGCTGTTATGAATATTTATTAATTGATACTTCTTAAAATAAGTATTAGAACTACTGATTCAAAAAAAAAATCTGTGTTTATGCCTGCTTAACAAGTACTGTCTGTGGCCTGCTTACAGATAAAGAGGGCTTCCAATGCTTTCAGTAAGTTGCTCAACTGATAATTTTCAGATGCTGTATGGTACTGTGGATGGCATTCACTGCTCAGTGCTGATTGTGTTGATATAAGCTCATCATATTAATATGACTGCTTGTTTTACACAGGTTGTTTGTTTAGGCTTAAATTGCATTACGGCTACTGACATCACACATTTCTGTTTTACACATATGTTATGTATAGTATGATAATGTTAACTGTATGGAGAATGTGTGGTTTATGTGGCACAATGCTGCTGTGTGTGCCCCTCCAGTGCTGCAATATCTACTGTAAGTGGTTCAAATCCCACAGGCGGCCTCTACAGATATCATAGCTTATGTTGTTGTTCAAATTGTAATGTATTCATGCATCATTTTCATATCATATATGGTTTTATCAGTCACAGTACTAAATGTACTGGGATTATTTCCTAGAGTTTGGAATTGCACAGGACTGCAGAGGCATTAAATTGTCATAAGCTGCCCACATAATTATCTCCGTGTGTGGGCCAGCACTTCAATCTAACCAAGTGCATATAACTGTCTTTCAAATGGCAAATAGACTTAAGGGTGACAATTTCTCACCACAGGAGAATGAAATTAAAATAGATACTCTATTCCGACAGGGACAGAGGCTCCTTAGATGTGGAGGAAATTACAGTATGTGGGAATGAAGTCTGGACCAACCTCACCAACATGCGGTTACAATATTTCCCAGGAGGCCTGTCACTGACAGTGCTCTGACATGATCCTTCATGCAGCCAACAGGGTACACTGTCATTAAAGGTCAAGGGATGCCACTGATGATGGCCCACTATTGACACCCACTGATGAGATCACACAGTTTCTTGCATCACTGTATACAGCAAGTGGGAAGCGCTGCATACCTGGTGATAAGATAGAAACAGGTGCTCCAGGCCATACATGTATGCATTACTTTGCATAACATTGTCGCATATAGAGTAACTCAGTACATATTGCTGTCGCATGCAAATTCATGTACTGTCATTTTTGTGTCATGGCAGTAGAAATGCATTAAGCACATGGGTTCACACAGGATGATGATGACCAACGTAAGTGTAAAGACAAGTAGACATACAACTTCAAGGCATAAACAACAGTACAACCAACACATGTAATGTTGTCTACATTCATTTTCACAGATCCTTCTACTTCAGCACAACAGCAGGACATGACAGGTGGGTGTCTCCATATACTATACTGTGACCATTACCTGTTACTGCCTCAGGCTCATGCCAGTGTTGTTTACTGTCATACTGATATTTCCCCTCACATTGTAAATTACAGGTACATCCTTTGGGAGAACAAGCCATGCAGGTGCACCAGCAGACAGGCCAGGTATATTTCCTCGGCACCAATATGTAGCAGACCAGTGCTGTATGAAACTAATGTTGCTGTTTTACCTACACATGGACATCTGGCCAACAGGTGTGCTGTACATCATGTGAGTATCTGCAGACTCTGTTACTGTGTTGTATATGTCATCATGTGACTATGCCTGTGCCTGCATACATGACTGTGTTTGCTTTATCTGTACTTTCCCACTTCAGGAGCTGCATTTTGAGACATGAACTCAGCATATCAGGAGGGTGTTACTGGCATGCTATTGCCTCTCTTTCATACATGTCCTTGCTGTTATTCCTGTTGTTGTTGTGTCCTTCTACCCCTGCAAAGAACAGCCACCATCAGCATCTCAGACACAAATAACTGGTATGTGTATATATATTACCTACTGTGTGTTTAACCTTTGTTGGAATGGTCCATGTTGGCAAAGATGTGATTAAGAATTCTATGTTTATGCCTTTGTTTCCCTACAACAGTTGCATTTCATTCTACTCCTCCAGCCTCGTCTTCCCATGAGTGCTTCTATTTCTCACATATGTCATGTATGTTTCATGGGTAACACAATTATCAGCTCCCTGTTATATAGGTTCCATGAGCCATAGAAGGACAAGACCTCCTGTTAAATGACCATTATCTGTAACATTGTAGTGAGATATATGTGGCATATGTCAGTAATGATACACAGCATGTGATGTAAGCACATTTTCTTTATCTGTGTCATCTGTCTCTTCCTTTAGCACACTGCCCATATCCTCCATTAGCCCATCCACTTATCCTGATGTAGAATAGGATGTGTCTCAGTATGCTAGCATGGCCCCCGGCACACAAGAAAAGGAATTGGTGATATAGTTCGGCCCAGATGGTAATAGTCATGTGGATGAGGCTGTAGCCTCAGATGTGGAGGAAAACTTGTCCAGCCATTCTGACAATGAATGGACATCAGATGGTAGACGGGATGAGGCCTGTTGACCACAACCCCATGTAGAGTCTTGTATTGATGTTGACATTTCCCAACAACATGTTGATACTCTGCCTGTCACAGTAGACATAGGTGTGTAGCTGTAGTGCATTGGCATGTGTCAGGGGGAACCGGCCTACTCCTACAGCCAAATGAACATTCCCAGAGATGTTATGGATCTGAAATCTATGCACTTGCTGGTGCCACAGAGCATGTTGTAGACCAGCTGAGTGTGCTGCATGAAGGACAGGAGCATAGACAAGGTGAGGGCATAGCAGCATTGGCTGCCCAGAATGAAAGCATGCTATCTGAGGCATGGTCCATTGAATCTCTAGCTATGATGGTACTACAACAATGCCATAGTATAAGCAGGGCTTTGCATGCCCTGACTGTACTTAGACAATTTCCAGATGGGAGAGGCAGGCTACCTCTCTGCAGACCAAATGTTGCCCACCGGGCATCAATGTGTATGCTGCAATGAGGACACACTTCTGCTGCTGGCCCATCTGATGTGGGCCAAGCAGTCATAAGCAGACAGTCGACTCACACTCAACCCCCATCACATGGTGGGTCTCCATATCCTGGTGTCATCCCATCAGTCTCTCCTGTGGAGCAACCTAGGTCAAGTGTTTCCAAGCATGTTAAAGTCAGACTGGACTACTGTATGAGCCATCAGCATGGGCACCCTAGACTTTGTTAGAATAACAGTGGCAGTTGTTCCACTATGTCCCGTAGTGTCAGTCTCACCTTGTGGTGATGATTGCTGTGTAGACGACTAACAATGTCATCTGTCTGTGACTGTTGTAAAGTGTGACATTTTTTATTAACCATAGGTGACTCCATTCAGTACATTAGTTTATCCCTACTTTACATTGATATATGTTTCTTGTGATATTGGCAACAGTTCTGCATTATGTCCTGAGTTGTTTACCTGTTTGCATATTTTGATAGTGGACAGATAGGAATGGGTTTTATAGAGGTATGTCCCTTGTTGCCTGCCATATATCTATCTATATATATATATATATATATATATATATATATATATATATATATATATATATATATATACTACAATGAGTCTGCATGCATACCTGTGTCACTTGTGGGCTGAGTTAATGATCTGTTTTGTGATAGATTTGTATATGTTTAGACTGTTATAATTATGTTTTTATGTATGATGCTCGGTGTGTATATCTACTGGGTAATTGCCATTAGATGCAATCTGTGCTGGTGTGGTGAGGCAACATCTAAACATCAATATTTAATCTGTGAACTTGCACATGTGGCTTGTCATAACTCAAAGGTGTGTGTCAGATGCTGATGTGTTGTCTAAGCTTGAACTTGTGGCCACACCCTCAATTTCTTACACTGGTTTCTTCTGGCCCTGTGTCCTCCTGCTCCTCTTCTGATAGCTGTGAGATATCATCTTCAGACATCTGTGGTTCTTGGGGTAGTTCACTCACACCTGCAGCTGGAACACCACCATGTGCTGTTGTTAGCATATTGTGTAGCATAGAACACACAGTTATTACCTGGCTTTGCAGGTGTGTATTGCAGTGCACCCCCAGATATGTCCAGACATTTGAACTTAGCTTTTAGTACACCAAAGACACACATAGTGGTACTTCATGTTGTTGCATGTGTTCTGTTGTAGGCCTTCTCTGCAGAGTTTGATGGTTCTCTGTATGGGGTCTTTAGCCACAGCTCGAATGGTTAACCACAGTCATCTGTTGTGGGGAGTGAACTTACATCCTAGCTGTGTTCCTGTACTTGCCCATTGGTATTTCCTCAGTTATTTCACCTTGCTGGAATGTAGCCCTCAGATCACTTTCCCTCCATATGGCAGCATCATGGACACTTCCAGGGTGTGTTGCCATAATGTTTGTTATGCTGCCATCTGCTCCACACACATACTAGCAGGTCAGGGATGGCCACCTGTTTCTGTTGCTGTATCAGTCTGCTTCTGGATGCATGAGGGTCTTATTGGGATGTTTGTGCAGTCTATTGGCTAACCACATGTGGGAAGTTTGCGAGGTTTTAGAACTGGTGAATAATAGTTCTCTGCTCTACAGAAGTAGATGGAAAGTGTATGCATTTATCTACCTTTTGCACATTGTTGCCAAGAAGTTTTGACAAGATATGACTGGCAACTGTCTGCAACATTCCTACAGCATCTCCCATGTGCCTTTGGAATGTACCAGATGCCAATATACCTACATTCAGGCACACATTTATTTTGAGAGGAATGGGGTTGCCTTGCAATGTATGCACAGACATGTGGAGCAAACATGTTGCACGCAACTTGCACCAGCTGTCTGTCTAGGTGGTTACTGTCAATAATTTCTTGATCTGACAGTTAGCTTAGTTGCAGCCTTGCTCTCTGTCTAGTTGGCTGCTTTCTAGGACAGACAGCCACATCCTCTTCCATAGCTTACAGTACAGCAGCCTGTTTCAGTTCATTCACTGCAAGAAGCATTTTTTATCAGCATTGCTTCACATTCCATAGGATTCCATGGGAAAAGCTTCCTTTCCTTGCATTGTAGTATGGCATTTGCTGAAGATTTCGGAAATAGACTCGGAATTGCAGTTTGTTGCATGTAAGCTGCATTCAGCTCACACAATGTGTTTTGGAATCCAACAGGCATGCTCAGAATCCATAATTATCCTACACTGAATAGTTAAGTACTCACACTGCTTGTGTCATACCTGGTGAAATAGTGTCTGCAGCTGGTACACTGAAGTCTTCCTTTGGCGTTTTGCACTGTCCACAACTATTTTTTGGAATCTGAACCAATATATGGGTCTATATTAAATGACTGAAACGACAAATGAGTAACGCTCTTTCATCGACACATAAAAGCCGAAACCACAAAACAGAGAACTTACCGAACAACGAGTTTTTTCTCAGGGAAAAAATCTCTGGGCCGTTTTCGGGACTTTGCTATTTCCACCACGGAGTTGATATATTTAAGTAGGGGGGAGCACAGCCCCCCCCCCCCATCTGCTTTATTTTGTCTTTACATTTTTTTTTTTTTTTCTGGAGCAGCGATTTTTTTTTCCTGAGAAAAAAAATCACTGTTCCGTAACTTCACTGTTTTGTGGTTTTAGCATTTATCTGTCGATGAAAGAGTCATTGTCATTCCATTCATTTAATATAGACCACAATATATATGGCAGATTCTATAAATAGAGACAAGTTCAAGATGTTCTATTATAAAATACAAACTCAGCTCTATATAGCAAATACACATAAATGCAACAGTATTCATTTAGTTTTCAAATTTGAGTAGTGTTCGTTCAAAAGTTCCATTCAGAATACTCTCTGTCAGCTTATTGCCTTAGCATTCTGTGCTACACTGCCAAGCCAGTTTCTCTGTCATGAATGTTGTGTTTCATCATTAATTCAAGTCATCCAATAAAACAGTATTTGCAAAGGCAATTCACATTATTAATTCCTTTGTTCATTCAATCATAAATCCATTAATTAATTAATCAATTAATTAATTAATTCATTCATTCATTCAATCTCCGATATCTCCCTTTACCACATTCAGGAAAACAGGGCTGCCACAGCCTATCCTGGCACTCAGTGGACACAAGGCAAAAGTACCCCCAAAAACATTGCACTGGGTATGATGTCAGTCTATTAGGGGATACAGAAAAACACATACAAACACATATACACATATGCACACTTACTCACATATGGTTTAAACACCTGCAGATAACGTGGAGAAATTGTCAGTTCATCAAAGACATTTTTTTAGGGATGAGAAAATAAACTAAGTATACAGGAAAGGCTCACACAGGCACAGGACCAATTCTACAAATGAGCCATCCCAGCCAAGAAACTTATTCTGTATTCATAAAGCATACTGTTTCACAATTATTACTGTAGAACAAAAATCAGAGTATGTTTGAGCTTTAATAAAAAGGTATACCATACTTCAAGGATCAAGTCACTCAGCTGTAATCATTCCTTCAGTCCAGCTAATGCCATGCAGCAGTAAATTACCATAGCTTATGATACTGTCACATATACAGTGGTCTACCCAATGACTGTAATTAATTCACTGTTAAGTGAATAATGTGTTTGGCAAAGTGAATAACATGTTTGGAAAAGTGCTTAGAAATGGCATGGAGCAGATATAAAACAACACAAACTAAGCTCCATAGCTGAATACTCTATTAATGAACGTCTTATCCATTTCAGGGTCATGGGAGCAGAAGACTATCCTGGCAGTCAGTGGGCATAAAGCAAAGAAACATGTCCTGGATAGGATGCCAGTGTGTCACTTCAGAGACACACACACACACACACACACACACACACACACGGACACACACACACACACACACACACACACACACACACACACACACACACACACACACACACACACACACACACACACACACACACACACACACACACAATTTGCTGATCGTAACGCAGCATCAAGAATGAAAGTTTTATTGAGTACACAAGTAATAATACTATCTGACAAAAAGTAAGAAATGACTCTTACTTAAAGGAGATAAATAAATAACTGAACTGCACACACAGTAGCATTCCACTACACAGTCTTTTACATTGATTTATAACTTGAACATCTAAATCCATCACTGTTGCGGGCCCTGATTTTATGAGAGGCATATCCCAGAATATTTTTATTTTTTGTTTATTTATCCTTTTGTTAACCAGGTTAGTCCCACTAGACTATTAGCCTCTTTTCAGTGGAGACCAGAGGTGATATTTAAATTACTAGGTGGAATTTGACCCTGGCATCAGGGAACTCTCCTACTTGTCGCATGCGGGGACGCTGTTGTTAGTGGTGCATCCAACTTTCTGCTTCCATTCTGGACACATAGGTGGCTTGGAGAAACTGGAAGAAGTATGGCAAGTGTGTGTGAGGAGAAGGCTGCATTGGAGAAGGGGAATGCCAACACTGAGGTATCAGAGCCTTTACGAGAAAGGCAGTTAAGTGAAGCAGAAGAAGTGTAGGGGTCATCCATATTGGTAGAGAAAGGAGGAGAAGGAGGTGAAGGAATGGAATACCATTGTACCTGTACCAGATTCAGAGTGTTTATCCCAGGAGAGGTTGTTCGAGGGAGATAGTAAGCAAGGCTGTAGTATTACAACCCTCCAATCGGGAGGGTTGCGGAATGTTTAAGGGACTTGTTAAATAAAAGTGAATGGGAGAGCAAGGTGACAGATTCATGGGGTGAAATGATGTTCAGAATACAAGAGGAGGAGGTGAAAGCAAAGATATTATAAAGAAATCATATGCCCAAAATATGAAGGAGGGAGAGAAATGAGTAGAAGAAAAAAGAGAGACAGTAAAAAGAAAATTCATAGTGAGGTTGAATAGCAAAGTAGAAAAATAGCTTGAAAGGTATGAGGTTTGGGACTCACTAATTGCAGCTCTTGGTATTTCACCTAAGAAAGTAAGAGTTTTTATACATATAAATAAAGAAAGATATTGTGACAGTTTTTTTTTTAAAACAGATCAGTATATGGAAGAATTTTTAGAAAAGACTGCAATCCCTAGAATTTGTATGTAGCGCAACCATTTAACAGAGAGACAAAGAAATTAATTATTGTCCAACTTCATACTGAAGTTGAGAAAGAGGCATTGAAAGATTATTTACAGACTATCCCCAGGATTCAGTAAACTCCATGTTGGCTTCGCACAGAGCCTACATGCAGTTTAAATGTTTGCGTGACAGTGTGTAGCAAGCAGTAGCGTTCAATGTATATTAATAGTGCATGACGCGTCTAAGTAAGGTTTCATGGCTGGCAGCAGTGTTACCAGCCAGGAAACCATGTAAGTGAATGCAAATACAATTCTGTTTAAAGTAGAAGACCTACGGTCTGTGAATTTGCATGGAATGCCACAATGACCACCAGTACTTCACAGATAGCTATGAATCTGTTGGTACAACATATCTCCACGAAGGCCAGCATAATGCAGGGACATTTAACCAGGAAAAGGGACATATCTGCTGTAGATGTCACATGGAAATGTAATAGAATGAAACTCAAATATACCTGTAATCCTCTTTGAGCAAGGTATGTAGACAAAGGCATACATAATGAAGGGACAAAGGCCCAAAAATAGGGACAGATTTTTAATATTGCAATTCCAGACATAGAAAGTTGATAGAATAATAGGTTTATAGTTTATAGGCTGTACATTAGCATGACCTTTCTGAAGAGCATGAAGTTTGAATCTCAAATGTCAGTCAGCAGTTTCTGACTTCACTCCACAATATGTCGATGATTTGCCAGAAAACAAACATGTTATGAGAAAAAGAAAATAAATATGATACAAAAACTGGACATTCTGCACAAATCAGGACAATTAAGAGGTATGCACTCAAATGTGTATAATATTGGGTCACATCACTCCAGAGATCATCCCAGTGATATGGCAGAAAGCCACAAATATAAGGAAAACATCTAGAGATCATGGGAATATCTGGATAATTGAGAGGTATGAATGTGAAGTATATGGTCCGAACACAGTGCAAGACAGTGTACCTACAGTGCAGGACAGTGCACCTACAGTGCAGAGTAATTGTTATATCCTCTTCCTGGCATTCTATACTAAAGATGTGTTAATGATCCATAACAGGGCATGGACTGCCATGCAAAATGATCACTCAGGGGAAGTGTATGTATTGAAAAGGGACACACAGATGAATTGTAAAAATGAACACAGGGAAAGAGGACAGGGGAAACTCCCTCATGTACAGCAGAGGGGGGGCATGTCAATGAAAGATGGTTATAGCAACAACACCAAGCACATATCTATATGGTACAGTATGGTGGTATAACAATGGGGAGGATGTCTTTGTGAAATAAGCATCCTTATATGAATAATGCAGAGGACATCTATCAGGGATGTGACATACAGCTAGGGTAGGATGCATATTGTAAAGCTGTGCAAGCTGATATGCCTGAATATGAGTGTACTCTCAGCAGAGGTCTCCAGCAAGGTGGCCACAGGTAAAGTACCATGGAAAGCATGACAAAAGACAATCACAATCATGTACAATATCAGAATAATGCCACCAATAATCCCATGCCTCTGACATAACATGTGGAGTGATAAGAGATGAGCCTGCATGTACACACTTGAGCAACTATTATGATACATCCACACTCTATGAGGGTAACCAGACACACTGCCCTGGCACTGTAATATCTGTAGCAGGTATTAGGAAGAACACTACTATACCTGCATGTGACAGTATGGCCAATACAGGCTTGTTGCCTTGTGTTCATGGCACATATATGGCTCAATCTCCACTGTCACAAATAATGTACATGCCATTAATGTTGTCAAACACCTATGTATGTAGTGTGTGCATAAGCAGAACAAGTAACACACATGCATCTGGTGTAACAACTTGATTGGTGTTTTCCACCATTAGACAGTCATGTATATTCCACACAAGGAATACTTAGGTATGGCCAATAAGCTGTTTGACAGCACACTGTGACAAAGGTGGTACACTTTATTTACACATCAGTTGAAGTTGTGTGGAGAGGTACACGAAGAAGGGTGCATTGTACACAGTTACTGGTGTGATGAAGGCTAGGAACCATGAAGGCATTATGGCCTCTGATGTGTATGGCCTTCACATACCCAGTACTTGTGTTACATTCAAGGGAGTGTTCAGCAATGTGGCCACATATTAGCAGATGTACCGCTTACGATCTACCAGGACATGGGTCACCTACCTATTGGTCTGATTATAGGGTGTGATGTCCACATTATAACTGAGTGCTACGTTTGTTTCCTGAGTCAACAAATCCCTCCATATTTCTTGTCAATGCAGATGTTGTCATGGCTGTGTCAGTAGTTTTTGCTATTTGTTGATACTGTCTGTATTATACTACGATCACAGTTAGAGTCAATGATTGCCCACAATCTGTAGTCCTTCAGGATTAGCATGTGTATGTCATTTGTGATGTCCATTACTTCTTAACTAATGGGCAGAAAAGGGCCTAGCAGACATCCCTGATGTACCGACCTGATCATGGAACCTGACATATAGGTCACATCACACTTTTAAACATAGTGAGATGCCACATACATCATACACTGGTCTACCCATTTGGTGATATATTTGTTTATGGCTAATGTGGATTTCTGTCAAATGCCTTGACCTGGTCAAGTTTTATAAGATGATACTGTTGTCACATGCATATTGTCAATGACCACTTTGAGGACATCTATCAGATGTAATGGACTTGAAATAGCATTAACAACTCACACAGGTCTGTTTCACATACCTGGAATATTATTAGGGTACATAGGATCAAAGGAGATTACTAGGCTAATGGCCCTGGGGCCCTTACAAGGCTTGCAAAGAGCTTATCCAAAAAAAAAAAAAAAGAAAAGAAACCTCAGTCAGGACCTGTCGTCCTGTCAGTGAGGGACAAAGGTGGTGGAACCCCTGGGACAAATTTAAGGTTTCCTATTGACTCATCAAGATTGTGTTTGAAGACGGTCAGTGTGGTACTCTGTTTGACGTGTATGGGAAGTCTATTCCAGAGATGGGGCAACCTCTGCGAGACAAACCAGTAGGTTTTGTTGATGTCGCATATTAGATTTAGGCCTATCAAGCAGGTAATATGAGAGGAGTTAGACTTACGGATATGGAGCATCTCCAGTAGGGCAGGGTCTGACGTTGCCTTGTAGGCAAGACACAGATCACCTCTGAGCAATCTGTATGATACCAAGTAGAGTGATAGTGATTTAAGCCTGTCCACATAGGATAGGTGTTGGAGGCCATGGATTCTCTTTGTGAGGTATGTCTGTGGCCTTTCCAGTTGGTGCAGATGCCTGAAGAGGTACATACCAAATGGGACATTATACTCAATTATATATCTACTAAGGGAGGAGTACAGAGAGGTAATAGCCTCGTTCTTTCAAAATGCAATCCCTTTACTTATGAGATGAACCAAGTAAAAGGCTTTTCTGATCACCACCGCAACATAATGGTCGAATGTGAGATTGTTGTCAACCTGAGTACCCAGGTCTGTCACCACAGGCTGTGTGCTTAGGGTGTTGCCGTTGATGTGGTAATCAGTAGGGGCTGTGTTTTTGCCGAATGGTATGATAGTACATTTTTTGCATTTAACCTAAGGCCATGACATTTGCACCAGTCATTTGTAGCTGTGAAACCCTCCTGCAGTATGTTAACATCAACTGGGGGAGTCAGTGACAACACCCAACTTACAGTCATCTGCACACTTGGTCAGCCATAGGTTTTTTCTCTTTGCCTGGGCCTCTTAGAAGTATATGCCAAACAGTAGGGGTCCCAGGATAGATCCCTGGGGAACAACACTACTGACAGCACCTAATTTGATCTTGTGGGTCCCATCTATCAGCCAGTTGGCCACCCATCTAACTAGATAGGGATTAACACCAAGTTGTGTTAGCTTTTTGATGATGCCGAGTGGAGGATTGTGTCAAAGGCCTTGGCCGGGTCAAGGTAAGCTGTATGTACTGACTTTCCCTCATCCAGGGCCTTGGTGACAGTCTCAAAGAAGTCAACTAGGTTCAATAGGCAAGATCTGCTCCTGAAGAATCTGAATTGGGTGGGATCGAGTGCTTGGAGATTGCCTATGTCCTTGTTTATGAGATCCATAATAATATACTCCATGACTTTACAGATCAGACTTGTCAAGCTGATGGGGAGATCGTTTCCAGGGTCAGTAGTAGCATCACCTTTGTGCAAAGGGATGACAATGGCAGTTCTCCACTGTGCTGGAATGAAACCTGTAGTTAGGCTGTGGTTGAATAGGGTGCTCAATGGTGAAGCTAGTTCTTGCTGGAGATGGTGCAGAATACAGCTTGGGATATTATCAGATTCCATAAAATCTGTGTTCTTTGCCTTGAATAGGGCCTTTAACATGACCTACAGTGATGTGAGGTGTGGGACAAGTATTGGGGATGTCAACTGGGCCTTTAGGGGGCAATAAGGGATGAAGTATGCACTGAACCCTTCAGCCAGCAGGATCAGTGTAAGTGGTAACATTAAGTACTAGTTCAGAACAAACTTGGGCTTTGCCATGGAGGTTCTTAATGTAACTGAAGAAGGACTTGTGGTTTCCCTTTGTTTTAGAGGCTAGTTTAAACTCATAATTGGCTTTAGAGGTTTTCACAAGTGATCTAATATGCTTATTGAGGCAGAGGAGGGAGTTCTTCTAGTTTGGAATTTGTTCCTTTTTAACCTTGGACAGCAGTTTCTTCCTTTTGTCTTAAAGCCTGTTGATAGAGGATGTCCACCAGGCAGGTTTGTGTTTCCTTGAGGAGCAGATTTTAGCTCTGTTGGGTGTGGCCGAGTCCATGCAGTTGTACAGGTGCTTGTATACTGTCTGCATCATCTGAGGGGGGTGGTGTTGTGAAGCTGTTGATACCCTCCCATAGGAGGCTGTAGTCAGCTTTTCTGAGAATATTTTTAGCCTGGTTTTGGCTGGTGAGGAGTTGGGTGGGACAGAAACTTTGAATGAGACAGACAGATGATCTGATCTCAACAGTGAAGAACATACTATGGGAGTGGTGCAGTGGTCACCCATGTTGGTGAGAACCAAGTCCAGTATGTTATCTCCCCTTGTGGGGTATAAGACCATTAGTATAAGTGCATTAGAATTGATGAAGTCAAGGAATAATTGGGTGAGTACATTAGTGCAGGAATAGTTCGCCCAGTCTATGGTGAGGTAGTTGAAGTCACCGAGGATCGGGATGTTAGGGGGTACCTCAATGGAGTCAAGTAGGTCCAGGTAGGAGGTATGGGTGTCCTGAGACATGGAGGGGGGTCTATAGCTGGCTATAACTTGGATGGGTGTTTTGGCAACTGTCAGTTGCACCTGGAATAATTCCAGTGCATCATGCTGGTAAACCAGTCTTGAGGTGTGCCTGTCCTTAATGAAGATAGAGACTCCACTATCGAGTTGCCAATGACTAGTATGTTTAGTTTATTGTTATGCCTTATGGGCTGCGTTGATTTATTGTTTTGCTTAATGGGCTGTGTTTATGAGACACTGGTGCTCTGACAACTGTATGTGATGTAATCAGTATTGTATGTGAAATGTTTGTGAGTGTTTGTGTTTTGGGGGTCTCTGCTGTTAGGTAAGTTTTTGTTGAGGGCCCCTGCACAGGTGGGTGGGTGGCTCTTTGATGTGGGTGATGTGGTGCTTGTACTGGCAATCTCCTCTTTGTCAGGAGTACTGACTGTGGTGTGAGAGAGCATGTATTCCAGCTTACTGATGTAGATGCATCTCTCACAAGTAGAAGAATTATGTGCTAAGAGAACGGGATTGTCCGTGAACATGAGGCAGTTGCTACACTGTCTCAGTATGCCCATGTCAACCAGGATGGCAGGAGAAACTGATGGGAATTGTCCAGACATAGTGCTCTGTGTACTTGGCAGACTTAAGGAGAACTGGGTTTGATAAGGGTTTGTCTGCAAAAACCTTAAATGTAAAATAAATGGCCTGAAGCACAAGTGCTACAACCAAAACTAAAATGCTCAGAATATTAATCAGACTACTAAAAAGAAATAAGTGCTACTAATAAGCAGTAATAAGTGCAGAATACAAGCACTTGAACACTTAAGAGCACACAGAACAGCAAACTAAGGTAATAAGGTAGAAGACAGTTTAGTAAGATCAGCTGACGAAAGTATATATATATATATATATATATATATATATATATATATATATATATATATATTTTTTTTTATGTGGAGAGGGAAGGAACAGAGCAAATTAGCAGACTATAGAGGTTGTCCTTCCCAGGTGCTCTCTCTGTATACAGCAGAAGAGATGAGACTGGTAGGAGTGTCTGAAATCAAAATATAACCTCACTGTACTTAGTTGAGTGAGCAAATGAGATGGGACCAGGAGGAGTGTCCAAAAACAAATTTACAGCAGGGGTGGTGAATTCCAAAGTCACCAAGATTAACACCACAACAAGAACAGGGAGGGAAGGTGGGAAACTAACTGCAGAAAGACAGAGACCACAATATTCAATTAATATTCAATTAAACAAATGAGTAATTTTAAATAATACCAAGTGCAGAGAAAAGTATACTTAAATCAACTTGTGTGTCCAGTTGATTTTTGTGGGTAAATCACAGCCAGCCAACAGCTCAGATGTTGAGCAGAAATGATTCACAGAAATGTGACTAACATTGATTATAATGCAAACAGAAACCCCCAGGCTAAGAGTTAACACAGAATTTTAAAAGCATAGTAACAACTTCCAATGAACCCAGATGGCTACACTTTTTCACACTTCTGTCAAACTAACTGCAGTAAGACAGAGACCACAATATTTAATTAATATTCAGTGAAACAAATAACTAATCTTAAATAATGCCAAATGTAGAGAAAAGTATACTTTTCATTGATCAGCTTGTGTGTCCAGTTGATTTTCGTAGGTAAATCACAGCCAGCCAACAGCTCAGATGTTGAGCAGAAATGTAGGCGACATGTAGAAGGGATCCATGATGACATATTGGTCTACCTCACAGTTGAGAAGAATCAGGATGTCTGTATACATGCATGCATCAGGTGCTGTCCTGCCAACTCAGGTGGATGCATGTTGATGTACACCCTTGTATGGGAACATAGGCCATGTGGAGGGTGCGTTGGACTGTGTATTCAACTGTATCAGGAAGGTGTTTGTACTGAGTCGTGCCACAGGTGATCTTTGATGTTGTCACAGCACATGGATTCCATGTGATAGGCCTGGATGAAGGTAAAACAGTGCATACTACCTATCATGATCTGACCTAGGATTTTTAACACAATCCCCCATGCAGGTATCATTGAGAAAACTTCCAACATGGGGATTAACCCTTACATCAGTTGATGGGTAACCAATTGGCTCAATGACAGAACACATCATATAAAAGTTGGTGAATCAACCTGTACCAGTAGGGCTGCCACCAGTGGCAAACCCCAGGGATCTGTGGTTGGTACTTCTTGGTTTGAACTCTATTCAACAGTTCAGGCTAACATTTATGGCCTTTGGCTTACCAGGTTTGCTGATGCTTGCATAGTGTATGCAATCACTGGGTCCACTAATGGTGATAACATAGTACAGGAGGAACTAACACACAACTGAATGGTGACAAAGGCACACGATCTACAAATACATGCAGAAATGTGCATTTGTAATGTTGTCCATCTGAAAAGTGGAATTACATGTTAATCATAGCATTGACAATTTTTATTTATTTTTATTTTATTTTACATTTGTTTTCCAGGCTAGTCCAACTGGATACATGTCAATTTTCAGTAGAGGCCTGGGGAGTTAAGCTCCAAGCTAGGGCAATGAAATTAACACAATAAACATCTAAGGATACATGAGCTAGTTAAAAACTATTAACAGTATGTATAACAGGTCAACAGTCCTGCTATGCAGAAACCCAGTGATGCAACCACTGGGAACACATGTAGATAGCACTCTGAACATTGACCACTAAGTGTCCGCACTGGTATGGAAAGCCTGTGTTGTCACATCATGTCATCATATTGAGATATTAGGACTATATGACAGTACTGTACTCAAATCTCATCACAACACTAATAGAGTATAATTCTCTCTTTTTCATGTACCTCACCAAACACATGTAGCAGCTAGAGATAGCACAGGGCTTTCTCAGCAAGATAACACAGGGCCTACAAACTATGGGATGATGTATGTGGATAGATTAAAAGCCATGTCACTGTAATCTTTACTGCATAGGATGATGTGACTTCTGCCTGGCCTCCAATCCAGTCTCTGACCCTGCCTTATTGGAAGTACTGCATACCCAAAAATTTGATACAGCTGATAACATCAGCAGTGTATATTGAGGAGAATATAACAGTGTCCTACATGCTGGTGTAAAATGCTATTGGTAATGTCAAGCAACAGCTCACACACATACACAGTTGACTGCGGCAAGAATAGAATCCTTACCTATTGAAGTACACAGACTACAGAACATAGTACTTTATGCAAGTGCCACAGCGCAAGTCCAACTTGGAGTTTTTCAGACAACACTTTATAGCTGATGGCATCAACAGTGTCTGATGAGGAGAATATAACAGCATCCCACATGCTGGTGTAAAATGCTCTCAGTAATGTTAAGCAACAGCTCACACACAGATGACTGCAGTGAGAATAGAATACCTACCTATTTAAGGTACACAGACTACATAACACAGTACTTTATGCAGACACCACTGCACAAGTCTGACTTTCACATGGTTGCAGGCCAACATATACATCAGCAATGTATGTTGGAGAGAAAAATCTGGTAGACCTGCATGAAATGTATCTATAGGCCTGTGCAAGTATCAAAATACTGTCAATTCATAGGACTGGAGCAATAGCTGCAGGATACACACTTCTGCTCTCCTGTCTAGACACACACACACACACACACACACACACACACACACACACACACACACACACACACACACACACAAACATACACACACACCCACACACCCACACACACACACACACACACACACACACACACACACACACACACACACACCCACACCCACATACCCCTCCCGAAGTAAACAGACTACAGAATCAGTATTTTACACAAATGCCATGGTACAAGTCTGACTTTTAGAAGGCTGCAGGAGAAACTTATAATGGATGACATTAGCAATGCATGATGGAGAGAAGATTTTTGTAGGCATGCATGAAATGGGCATGTAGGCATGTGCAAGCAACAACATACTGACAACCTATGGGATTAGAACAGTAACTGCTCTTCTGGTTAGACACACACACAGTTGACTGCAGTGAGAACAGAACACCACCTATCTAAATACATATACTACAGAACAGATCATGTTACACAAGCACCATGACACAAGTCTTCCTTTTGTAAGACTGAAGGCAAACTTATAGTAGATGACATTCATCACAAAATGCTGGGAGACATGCATAGGCTCATAGCTTCAAATATACATAGGAGGCTACTAGTCTAATGTCCCTATGATATTTATAAGCCTAGCTCTGTAAAAACACAAGTACTCTTACTGAGCATAGTTGGATCGTTGTTATTAGCAGATTGATGTTGTGAGTGGCACCAACTGGCTCTGTCCATGAGGGACATAGGTGCCACCCCAGAGGTGATTTTACAATCATCCAACCAGTAGTTAAGGTTGTGCTTGAACAAGGTCATTGAGGAGCACTGATTCATACACAGAGGGATCCTATTACACAGGAGTGTGGTCACTGGGGGATATAGCCGTCTCCCTAGCATGTTCTGTTTATGTCACAGGCTAGGTTGAGAATCCTGGGCCAAATTATTCTTGTCCCATTTAATTTGCAGATGTGCAGCATTTACAGTAGGGCAGGGTCTGAGACTTCTCTGTAGGGCAGGCATAGGTCACCTGTCAACAGCCTGCATGATACTGAGTACACTGACATTTCTTTCAGACTTTCCATGCATGCCATTTTTGGGGGCCTTGGAGTTTTCCAGGCACAGCCCTGTGTTTTTCCTCCAATTACTGCAGATGTCTCATGAAGTTCAGACAGAAGGAAACATTGTACTCAATTAGTGGTCTGATAAGGGTAGAGTACAGCAGAGGTATGACCACCCTGGTCTTGGATGTGATGTCCATATGTATAAAGTGTACAATGCAGGATGCATGTGTCACCACTATGGATACATAGTGATGCAAATGTAGATTGCTATCAACATATGTTCCCAAGTCTCATAACACTATGTTTGAGCTTATGGGGGTGCTATGTATCTTACAATTAACAGGAGTACTTAATTGCCAAAGGAGACAGTGAGCCATTGTATGCTTTAAGATTCAGTCCATGTGTTTTTCACCAATTATTTGTGTGTGGCAGCCCCTTCCTTAACATGTTACCATTAGTGGGAGACTCTGTATTAGTGCATCCAGTTACCAGTCATCTGCAAACTTGGTAAGCCACAGGCCATCCACCATTGCCTGATCCTTGTAGTATTTTAATGGTAATTGGCTACTGATGGAGGTGAAGTCCCCAACTAGGAGAGTGTATGTTATATCACTGAGCCAGTTGCCTATTCCTGTACTAATGCATGGCTTAATTCCCAAATGGGAGATCTTCACTGTGGCACATGAATGGGGGATAGTGTCAAATTGGTTGGATAAGTCAATGTAGGTGGTATGTCCTGTTATCCGTCATCCCGATCTGTGGGGTCAATATCCACAATGTTCACAAGGTTCAATAAGCAAGATCTACCCTTGAAAAAAAAAAACAAAATGGGTAGAGTCAAGTCTGTTTAAGGTCACCTATTTCGCTGCGGATATGGCCCAAGCTTGTTCCTTCCCTAGCCTTGAAGATAACTCTTTTTAGGCATATGGGCAATAGTTGTAGTTCTGTATCCAGATTGATGTGCATTGCATAGCACACACAATTTGGTATTACATTTTGTACAGTGGTTGATATATGTGTGGAAAAAGTACTGAGAAACCAGAGTTGTAGTCATGGGGGGGGAGGTGGCTACAGATGGATGTATTGTTAACATGTGACATATTGCTCATTCAACATTTGTTTACTGGGAACATCTGACTTGGAACTAAGGCAATTTTCATTGGTGGCCCAGGGAGAAACTCTCTAGATGCATGACTTTATAACACGGGAGAAAACCCACACAAATGCAGGGAGAACATACAGACTCCACACAGAAGGTACCCTAGCCAAGAATCAAAACGGAGAACCTCTTGCTGTGAGGCAACAATGCTACCACTGCACCACTGCACTGTCCTGGCCCTTTGCAATGTTTACACATGTAATTTCATGTCATACAGAAGGCATGGACAGTAACCAGCAGTAATGCTCGGTGAGCAGCGGGTTTGCACGACAGTTAGCAAAATGTATATGCATGTGTGATACACATGTTTGCACATAGCTAAGCAGAGCACAAATGAGAGATGCATTGCTAAAGTCTAAAAGTTTGTATTAAGTCTATGAAATACACCTATTGCTTAACTGACTCTGTGGCAGCAATTGTTAATGCATTGATACAGTCCTTGTTGGGGCCAGATGGTACTGGGTTAAAATACAGGTGTACTTTTAAATACATTTCTGCCATAGCTAATGCTTTGAAATACATGTAAATACATTTCTGCCCTCCACTGCTGCTCATTGGTGCATGATGTGCACTTTCATGCAATAATGGCTTAAAGTGGTGAAATGGGTAGATAGGACAGTGGTGAAATGGGGAGCAAGCATGGGGAAGAACAAAGGGAAAGCAGAGCAGGAATGTACAGGAGGGAGATAGGAAAGAACCATAGCTATCCATTTCTTTAACAGTTTAAGTGAACACGTGAAAAATATTAATGGAATTTGGACAGGCATCTCCAGTGAGAGGGCTGACCACAACACAATCATGTTGTATAGACAATTGGACCAAATCAAGTGCGTCAAGAAGACACGTATATGGGACAGATTTTTTTTTTTCTTTGTAAAAGGTGCCCATTTTTTTTTTTGTTAGAGGGAGAGAGAGAGAGAGAGAGAGAGAGAGAGGAATGTTTGGAAAAGAAAAAAGGTCTGGTAAATTGGGAAGGTGAGGAAGCAATTGCAGACAGACAAGACAAACAAGACAAAAGACAGGGACAGTGATGGCCACAAACGTTTGTGAGACACCATGACTGGGGTGAGGGTGGGAACATCCCAGACTCATGGTAATCAAGCTGGGTGACAGTGAGAATTTAGTCCTCATCCACTGGACTGTCATCAGTGTCACCTTACTCCACCTGTGGTGAAGTGTTTCACGTCTCATTCTCCTCCTTCTGGTACTATGTAAAATGAGGGAGAGCAGGCTGTCCAGCTGGAGTAGATGTGCAACAGTGCAGCACACAACTCTATGCACCGTCACTGGCAACTCAGTGCAGGTGATAAACTTACCACCTCTGCCACTGCTCCCAGAGGGAACCACTGGACCAGACTCAAGGGCAGGACTACCTGAAGTGACAAGTTGTGCAGGGGCAGCAGAGGCTGTGCTGTCAAGTTGGCTCCCAGACATGCTGGGCAATGGTGGGGGGCAGGCAGATCCTGTGGGGCAGACCTACCCTGCTGTGCTCTGGAGCATTTAATGATGTGGTACACATGGAGGACATGGACACATTCTGATGATACATAATAACATTAAAAAGAAAAATGAATAAAGTAAAAAAAGAGAAATAAGGGTTGGGGTGAGAGAAAATAAAAGAGGGAAGATTAGTACCTTCATATTTGACATACAATGCATTAATACTTTGTAATTTATAATAATTATAATAGAATAAAATAATAATTTGACTCTATTATCTTAACTTTTACTTTTAAGACTACCACCTCCTAACAGATAACTTTTACTGTTAAGATTACTGGCTCCTAACAGATGCACACTATACTACAGACTGCAGCAAGTACTCCTTGCCATGTGCATGTATTGTACATGTGTGTGTTCCAGTTATATAGATTACAGTTTACAGCAGGGCATTTGTGCCACTGGTATAGAGGTTTTAATTTAATTTAAATATAATTGAAGAAATAACAGCATCATATAGTTGGGAAGTGTGGTGCTTAAACCCACAACCTATGACTAAAGTCTAATATTGTACTCTTCGTTTGTGCTACAGACTAATTCATGCATACTTGTTATTATAGTTGAGATATGCATGCTCAATTTGATACAACCCTATAAAATACCAAAAAAGCTATCTTTAACTTTTAATGCTACAATAATACTACTCTTCTGCTGCATACATACCACATGCTTCCCTCATCCTCATCCATGGGTTCAGACATTGACCTCCTGGTCCCTGGCATCTGTGGACCATCTATATTATTTAAACAAAGTTTCAAAACTTCGGACATGCCTTCATCGACAGGTTAATGTCGCAAAAGGTCAAATTCCGAACACATGGAACAGCAATTTTTTTCCTAGGGAAAAAAATCACTGGTCTGAAAAAAAAAAACAAAAAAAAAAACAAACGCAAAATAAAGTGGGGGACTGTGCCCCCCATACCCCCCTACTTAAATATACCAACTCTGAGATTGCACCACAGTGTAGGAAATGGCAAAGTCCCAAAATCTGTCCAGTGATTTTTTTTCCCTAGGAAAAAAAATTGCTGTTCCGTGTCTTCAGGATTTAGCCTTTTCAACATTAAGCTGTCGATGAAGGCACGTTGAAAGTTTTGAAACTTTGTTTAAATAATAAAGACCCTCTGTGGCAAAAAGCAGAACAGAACAGAATACCATTAGGAACACCAGTCATGTCTGTATTCAGCTTTTAAGTCTTACAGGTTTTACGAGTACTCTCTGTATTTGATACTTACACAGGTATGGGATGTCCACAGACCTAAATTCCTTGACGCAAGCATCAATGGTATCTCTCTTCCACTGATGTAGGTCATTAAAATGATGCCTACATTGGTCACCAGTGTCTGTGATACCGGTGGCACTGGATACAGCCTGGGCTAATCTATCCCAAGCTTCTGACTTATACTGGGAGCCAGAATAATCCCCATACAGAAGTCTGGTGCTGTGGTTCTTAACTAGGAGTCCAATAAAAATCTTGAACTCTGGGCACCCCATCTCTGTGCCCTAAACCTGACACCTTCCTCACAAATGCTTGTCATGTCTACCATGGATCAAGAGCAATGAAGAGTGATGGTTTCCTGCCAATTCCAGTTATTGTGTTTACTGGGAGTGTGCACATTGTTTGAAACTTTTACTCTCTGCTTACCATCATGCAAACATGGCGCTCGATAGTGTGCACCTCTGAGCACCACATTTGCATGATGGCAAGCAGAGTGTAACATTGCCACGCAATGAGACATTACATAATTGTAGTTGCAATTTCAAGGTTATTTGATGTACATGCAGTTGTGTATGTGCTAAGCAAATGTGAAGTCCATGCCAGTGCAGATAGCAAAAATATACTTACAGGAATGTAGTACACAGTATACTCACAGTCATATATCTGATAATAAATGTGATAATACATAGATATATACAGAAATAACTGACAGAATACGAGTGTCTCAACCCTCATACAAATAATTCATATCAGTTCCATTATGTCAAGTGTTATAAGTGAGAGTGACTATAATAGGAAGTGGGACAACAGTAAAATAGGGTTGCCACCTTTTCAAATGCCCAAAGTGGGACATTTTTGTACAAACATCAGATTTTGTAAGACAAAAGATACCCACAGCCAGTACAAAGGACATAACTTCACATTTTTGCCTACATAAATGCTTATTCTTGTAGCATTTTAGTTGCTTATTCTGTTTCTTATAACATTTAGGTGTTTCAGAAACAGTATAACTGTTTTATGCAGCTATTACATTAAATCTAGGAAATATGTTTGTCCTAATATCTCAGGACATTTGCCATTTTTTAAATTTTTATGCAGGACACAATTGCCCAAAGAGGGGCTGTCCCTCGTTAAGTGGGACAGGTGGTACCCTACAGTAAAAGTATATGAAATATGCTGTTCTCGAACCCAGGACCATATGTATAGCAGTCCTACACTTGCACCTGTTGCCACAAGAAGGCTGAGAAAACACTTGTCTATGTTGCAGATCATTGCCATAAACTGCAATGTCACAACAATAAAACAAAGGTTGAACACCCTGTACTAGAACCCATGACCATCTGTACTGCAGCTCTATACTCACATCTGCTTCCACTGAACTAGTTACATTCCACTCTCTATTTTACTAATCATTCTTAAGGTCTTGCTGTTAATTGCAGTGCAGTGTCCCTTAATGGGTTTGCACAATGCCCAATAATAATAACTGAATGCATCCAGTTTCTGTGTTTGGCTGTCTGGGTCCTGTCTACTTCTTGGGTGGGCCAGTTGTCCAGTTTGCACACTGCCATACTTTCCAAAAATCAGATAAGCATAGCCAAACCTGACATTCATTTTTCTCCATCTCCATGTTTGTGCTAAGCAGTGCATTGTGCAAACACTGGCCAATATAAGAAAACAGAAATAAAAGGGAGAGGTAGATGAAATGAGAAAAAGCAATCTATGACATGCACACTAGAAAATGTTCATACACATGACGTATTTCTACATAGGTCAGGATTTTAACTTTCATGCCAATGCATCTTCAGAACACAGGGTGAGTGTCCTATCATTCTTTGTCACACAAACAGCTTTGTAGCAAAGAACTTAACTCAGTCATGCACACAACTAGCTTCAACAGCATCTACAGTGATATCAAACCATACAATTGTTCTTTGTACATGTATCAGTTTTGGATGTAGTGCACATAGTGATCACACAACCTGTCATGATTATTGCTTGCAGATATACAACTCTGTCTTATTATGTGTTTGTTGGCCATTTTTCATTTATCTGAGCAGTAATCTGAGACATACAGTGTGCAAGCTATTCTATATTACTGGCCTTAAAATAAGTGAGAATATTAAATGGAAATAATATCATATGCAATTGCCAACAAATAAAGTGCAGGCTGGATGTTAAGGAATACAACCTGTGATTTGTGTGGTACTTATTTACATTCCCATCCTTACATTTTACACTTTGTAGATCTAACCTGACACACCCAGTTGAAGTAAGGCAGCCTGCAGTGCTGTTGTGTTTTACTTCTCCCAACCACTAATCATTCACATTTGCAATCCACTAAAAACAAACACTGAGGGAGTGCCTGCACTATGTTTATATCTTCTCATGGATCCAGTTTTTTGGGGGATTTAGCAATTCTAATCAGTTCACACCTCATTTACATCTTCACCTTGCTAACAGCCCTGAATCTACACTATATGAAAAGGCAACTGTGTAACTATGCAAATGGCTGGTGAGGAGACTTGTTTATGTTAGGAAGACTTCACACAATGCTATTTCTTCAAGAAATATCTGTACAGAGAGGTACTGAACTTTAGAAAGTATGATTCAATTTAGACAGTTACATACTGCATATGATTTGAAGTATAGGCTTTTGTGCTTTTATCTGTAAGGATTAGTTAGAAGTGTACTTATGGCATGGGCATTTTTGCCAAGCCATTTCAGAGGGATACATAACTGCCAGAACATAAAAATGGAATGTTGTGTGATAAATATGTACAAGTGTTTCAGGGACAATTTCTTTGATAGCACTTTTAACATTTCAAAGATGGTTTTTTTTGGTAAAATGTGTAATTTTCCAGTTCTTTTTTTTTTTGGGGGGGGGGGTGGGAGATGAGTTACTGTTATGGCACAAATAAGACAGTTTATACAGTAGTGAGTGGTTGTGAATTCAAAGACCACAGTTCCCAAATATACAACAGTGTGTACAACAGTGTTAGGTTTTTGGCATTATATACACAATACTATTAGCTAATCATTATAGCAAGTTACTTTCAGACCTCACTACTGCAATACCTCTGACATGACTGGCTTGTTGTCAAGTGTAAGCATGCATATGTGCAATATATGCACACATGAATGATTGCTGGCTTCAACCTGATCCGTACTAGTGTCCATCTGTTAGTAACTGGATAGTCATCAAAGTAATAAAGGAATTTGTTAGGAGCTGACAGTGTTAAAAGTAAAACAAAACAGAATAGAATGAAATAATTGTCAAAAGCTTTTATATATTAACTATGAAGTTAGTAATGTTTTCCTTTTTTTTTCTCTCACCCCACCCCTTTTCTCCTTTTTTCTATTGTTTAATTTGTTTTTATTTTGATGTTATTATGTATTTCTTTGTTTTAATTTATTATTTCTAATTTTGTTTGTATTTGTTGTTACATAATTTCTTTTTATTTTTGTATATAAAGATAAAAAGCCAATACCAACACACAGCTAAACACAGCAGCACTATTAAAAACGAACTTAGGAAGCAAATAAAACAAATAGTTTTAATGTATATAGTGAGTGCTTTTGCGAACTAGCCACTTCATCAGACATACATTTCTACTTAACATTGACTTTATAATCACAAAATGTTCAAATCAGCCAATCAACACTCTTCTCTAATTAACTTTACTATAACATCATATATATATTTAAAACACTTTAAAACATGATATAGTAATACAATTAGCCATATTATTACAGAAACACTATCTAAAACCCATTCCCCAGTTCTCCCCTTTTTACGTTTTAGTCTTCTCTTTTTTAAAACAGGCTTCAGAGATATATAGTCATTCATTTTTTTCTTTTTGTTATTAATATGTTTATTTTTTGTTTTTCTTTGTTTACCTATTTATTTTTTGTGTCTAATTATTTTTATTTTAATTATTTTTTTTTATTTTATTTTATAATTGTATGTTCTTTTTTTATTACTACAGCACAGCAGGGTAGGCAGGCCCCCTGTGATCCTCCAACTCTCACTCCATTGGCTACAGCATCGAGACCCAGCAGATACGGGCTGCAGCCTGGCAGCACCCCCTCTGCTCCCCCTGCACTACCTGGGCCCTCAAGTAGTTCTGCCCCAGTGGATAGGCCTGCAGTCCCTTCTGGGAGCAGTGGTGAAGGGTGTACATTTATCACCCAGAATGAGTTGCCAGGTAGGGTGCATAGGACTGTGCACCACACAGTGGACACATGCCTATGCTGGACAGAGCACCTGCTCTCCATCCTGGTACAGAGCACCCATTGTAGATGCACATGTTGGACACTGCAGCTACTGGTGCAGTGAGAAGGCAGTGGTGACAGTCCACTGGATGAGAACTTGACTCCCACTGTCACCCATCCTACCATCCATGAAACCTCGATTTCCCCACCTTCACCCCAACCATGGTGTTCACCCCCCTCTTGTGTCCTTCACCATCCCTGTATCTTGTTTTGTATGTACTGTCTGTCTGCAATTGCTTCCTCACCTTGCCAGTTTGGTTGCCCCAGAGATGCCTATTTCCCTGCCCCAACAAAACTTTCTCACCAAAAAAAAAATAATTGTCCCATACATAGCTCTCCAGTTCACACGTGCCTATTTGACATACTTGATTCGGTCCAATTATCTATATAACATGATTGTGTTGCTATCACCTTTGTCTCTGGATGACAGTCCAAATTCAGCTAATGCTGTATACATCTGATCAGTTTTTACTGTTGAAGAAATGGATAACTATGTTTTTTCTACACCCTTCCTGCACATTCCTGCCCTCCTTTCACTTTGTTTTTCCACCTGCTTGCTCCCCATTTCACCACTTTCCTATTTTCCCCATTTCTTTTCTTTAAAGACTCATTGGGCAATGGTCCACAATGTGCACCATCACTAAGCAACGGTAAAAGGCAGTAGTATCAGTAAATGTCTGTAAGATTAGTATACACGCATGTAAAATTCATGCCTACAACCCATTTTGAACACATTATCAGCTGCCTCCAACAAGGCATGAACCCATCCAGACACAGAGTCAGTTCTTTAGCAGGTGCATTTTATATAATCAATATTAACTGTCACATGTTATGGTCATATTTCCCTTTGTACTCCCCAGTGCTTGATCCCTATATCATCAATGTCGTATTTTCAACATTAAATGCGTATGAAGCATCATTGCACAATAGACATTAATGTTTTACAAAGCCTTAGTGTGCAGTCCCCATTTACTTTTATAAAGCATGCGTGCTCCATGCTGTGCTTCACTCAACCTTGCTAATAAATAACAGAAATGGAAATAGTAGGGAATAGTACTGGCTACAGCTTTATTTGGAGCCAGTTCTATTTGGCCAAAGAAAGGGACTTATCACTGGCTGAAGTCAATTACTACCTGCAGCCAATGATTCAGTTAAGTAGCAGATGTATGCAACAACAATGAAATCTGAAATTTACTACTCAGTGTGTAAAATACACATGCTACTCAACTAATTCTGTAGGACCCTCTGTTAATGTATTGATCCAACTTTTGGTTCATATGGTACTGGGTTCAAATAAGGTATATGTAACAGTTTCACATACTTTTAAGTGTAAAGAAATATTATAAATTAGAATACTTATGAATCTGTATCATCATTTTGCAGGTTTATATAATCGTTGTAATTGCTTTTCCCATATGCACGGGTTGTTGTGTGATGCGCACCATCATGCACCATAACGCACTATAGCGTGCAGATGCTCTAAAGAAAAGAAATGGGGAAGACAGGAAAGTCATGAAATGGGGAGCAAGCTGGGGGATAAACAAAGTGAAAGGAGGGCAGGAATGTGCAGGAAGAGTGTAGAAAAGAACTATAGATATCCATTTCTACAACAGCAAAACCTGATAATATATGAAGAATATTAGCTCAGTTTAGATTGTCACCTCCAGAGACAGAGGTGACCACAACACAATCATGTTGTAGAGATCAAATCATGGGTATCATGAAGACACTGATGTGAAATGGAGAGCTATATATGGGATAATATTTTTTTGGGGGGGCAGGTACCCTTTTTTCCTTTTTGGCAGAGAGAAAGGAATGCTGGTGTAGGAACCTAGGTATGTGTGGGTAAGGTGGGCAGGTGAGGAAGCAATGGCAGACAGACAGGATATACAAAATGAGACACAGGAATGGTGAAAGACACAAGAGGGGGGTGAATACCATGGCTGAGGAGAGGAAGGGGACATTAAGAGCCCATGCAAGTCAAATTTAGAGACAGTGAGAATTGAGGCCTCACCCAGTAGACTGGCATCACTGTCCCCTCACGGCACCAATGGCCACAGTGTCTGACATCTACATCTCCTTGTATTATTCAGAGCAACAATGGAGAGCAGTGTCTCCACCCAGTGTAAGCATGAACTAACTGTGTGGTGCACAATTCTATGCACCAACCCTGACAGTTCATTGCGGGTGATAAAATAACCACCTGCACCACTGCTCCAGGAGGGAGCCACTGGCTAATCCTGCTGGGGAGATCTACATGAGGGCCCAGGTAGCACAGAGGCAGTAAAGGGGGTGCTACCAGGGTGTGTCCCTGATGTGATAGGATGTGCTGCCATAGACGGTGGAGTGGGGACTCCCGTGGGAAAGGTCTACCCCACTCTGCTGTGGAAAAAAAAGGAAAATAAAAAAAAGAGAGAAAAAATTAAGAACATTAGCAACTTCATAACTGATATAGAAAACAGTGATACAATTATTTCACTCTATTATGTTACCTTTACTATAAACTGTACAATCTGTAAACAAACTGTTTTATAACATGTATGAATACCCAGTTGATAACAGATGCACACATACAGATTTCAGCCAGCAATCCTTGCTGTGTGCATATATTGCCATATGCAGGCTCCAGTTCTACTAATGACATTTTCCAGTAGGCCATTTCTGCCACTGCTTGAGAGGTCTGTAGTTACAGTGCAATAATGATGAAAACATAACAGCACTTTTTCATTTGGTGATAGTGGTGTTTGAACCCACAACTGCTGACTACTGTCTAATACCATAGTGTTCAGTGTTCCCACACAGTACTTCATGCATACTTTCCTTTTACAGTTGTGAGATGTATGCTTACTGCATTCATAGACCTCAAACTCTTACAGCAATAAAAGTGGACAAAGCCATATAGAGTAGGAGGTCAAATTGTGAAAAATAGGGATGAACCAAGAAAAAATTCAAACTGAAACGAAGATACCAAAAGAGCTGGAATCCACGCCAAATTCAGGACTTTTATTAAAACACTTATAACTTTAGCTAGACGCTTTCGGAGAGTGCAATGACCCTCCTTCTTCAGAAGACACGAACATTTAAAACAAGGCAACCTGCGTTTAAATACATCACCAATCCAATCAAAGTTTTAATTAACTAAAGCATCTTCACATGCCTATTAATTAAACTGAATAAGCAAGACTACACTAACTTTAAAAACATATCCATTTATGTACATATGGAATACACACTTAAAAACTCTTAAAAATATACGTTGTATGCATATTTTATGCACATTTTAAAAAATACATGCAAGTGTGAGCTGTAATTAAACTTACATAAAAAATGATAACTACTAACCCAAACAAAATCAGGAAAGGGGAGGTGGTGATAGGAGGGGAATAAGGGGGAAAGAAATGAGGGTAGAAAGGGGGGGGAGAGGGAGGGTAAAAAGGGGAGGGAAAGGGGAAGAAAAGGAAAAAAAGGGGGGGAAGAAGGGGGGGGAAAGGGGGTTGGGTTTATCGTTTAAAAGCTAGATGTTTGAGTAGGCACCCAATTGAAACATGATCATTAAGTCCTGGGTGAATGTAAGAGGCTGTGCGGATTTGCCAATACAATTCTTCAATCTCCAGTTGTGTTTGCCATGGGCCACCCCTATCATCTAGCTTACTGCATTCATAGACCTCAAACTCTTACAGCAATAAAAGTGGACAAAGCCATATAGAGTAGGAGGTCAAATTGTGAAAAATAGGGATGACTCTTATATACTTGCTCTTACAAACTTATTAAGCATCACTTTTCTGGAGGGTCTGGCATCTGAATCTCACATCTGACATTGTTTAGTGATCTCAGTCCTCAACCATTATGCAATTATGTGACTGAAAACTACAATTATATCTCTAAGTATACAACGACTGGACAATCTGTGGAAATATGTACAGTTGACAGGCATTACTGCATTAAATACCAACTAAGGCCATACCTCACAACCTCTTACAGTGACATATGTGGACCAAGCAATAACTACTGGCGGTACAAAGGCACACAAATAGCAACACATTTCACATAGTCTTCTACAAACCTAGAAAAGTGATACAATAACAAGCTTTGCAGTAGCACACATTTTCTGAAAGGTATGAAGTATGACACAAATGTAAATTTTCTGACTGCAGTCCTAAATGTTTGTCCAAGATTTGCCAAACGCAATTTATGAAAAGCAGACCAAAATTATGAGGCAACAATTTGAACTGCAAAACCCATACAGTTGAGAGGTATTATAAAGCAATGTTTAACTTTTAATGCTACAATAACAGTACTGTTGTGATGCATACTTACCACATGCTGCTCGCATCCTTGCCAATCGACTTTCATGGGCTCTAACATTCAGATCATGATCTTACTCAGCTGTGGAAAAAAACAGAACTGAATGAAATAACATTACAAGTACCAAACCTGACTATATGCAGCTTTAAACTATTGCAAGAAATGTCTGAAAGTCATACTTACACATCTGTGAGGTGCCACCAGTCCAACATTCTTTGATCCAATGGTCGAGGATATCCCTCCTCCTCATCCTAAGGTCTAGGTAGTGGTTCCTACACTGTTCATCAGTACGGGGGATACTCATAGCACCTGTCAGAGCCTAGGCCAGACTATTCCATGCCTCTGTCCTTGACTGTGAGCCATGATAGTGCCTCTGCAGGAGCTGGGGCCCATGGTCATTCACCAGGAGTACAACAAACACTCTGGACTCCTGGGCACCCCACCTTTGAGCCCTAAATCTTAAATCCCCACCAGAAACACCTTCCATGTCTGTCACAAAGCAAGTCCAATGGGGAATGGTACTTTCTTGCCAATTGCACATATTGTGTTAACTCAGATGGTGCACTTTTTGAATTGGCAACATTTGAAAAAGCTGCACACTGCTTATTGTCATGCAAACAGGGTGCAACATGTTTGTGTGATAGTAAGCAATGCAGAAGTTGGGTAACTCATGCAGTTTCTATGATATGTGAACTACTGACAATTCTGTAACTGTTGGTCCAATGGGAAGGACATGCCAAGCCACATAGCAGGAATATACTTGCCTGAACATAATATACATTATACCGACACTCATACTTTTGCTATTAACTAGACAAGACATAGATTAATTAATAATGACCTAACTGACACAATATTACTGTGTCAGTCCTAAGTCATATAAATATTATATAAGCTACACTAAGTCACCTGCTATAAGTGAGAGTGACTATAATGTGAATTGGTACAACGTTAAAATTGAATAACATGCACTGTTCAAACCTTGGACCTTCTGGATGTTAGTCCTGCACTGACAGCTATTGCAACAGGAATGTTGGGGAATCCTTTATCTATATGTCAGTTCATTGCTAAATAATGCAATGTAACGACAGTAAAACAAAAACTGCATACCTTGCACTTGAACTCAGGACTATCTAGACTTCAAACCAAGACTTAACACCTGCTGTCACAGAGTATGTTACATAACATCCTCTAAATTAGTATTCATTGTTAAGCTCTCGGTGTTAACAGCAGAAAAATGGTGCTTAGCAGGTTTGCTTGATGCACAATTACATTACTTGAAAACATCCGGTTTCTATTTTTGGCTGTCTGGTTCCTGTCTGCTACCTAGGTGTTCCAGCCATCCATTTTGTGCAGTACTGCTCTACACACAAAACTGATTAGCATAGCCAAACCTCTTTGTGCTAAGCTGGGCATCACGCAAACAATGCACCCCCTATCACCCACTAAAGTAATACAGAAGGTGAAAGAAAAAAAGGAGAAATACAGTTTGTCAGTACACAGGAGGTCTGGATTTCAAATCTTACTACAATGCACCTTCAGGAAACAGGATGGGTGCCTTATCCTTGTTGCTCACAAAAACAGCTTGGAAGCGAATAACTTTTTTTTTTTAACCAAGAGATTTTTATTTTTAAATAAATATATAACATATATTCAAGTACAGTAAACTTAGATATAGATAATATAGCAAATTCCTTAACAAAATTCAACATAAACTATGTACAATATTTATAAAGGCCTGGTGTTAGGTATTAAATTATATTAAATTAGAGTTCCAAAATGTTCTTAATTTCATTAGTAAATAAAACGTTAATAGCATTGTTCCTCAAATGAAAATCAATAAGTAAGGGGTTGGGAGGGTGGCCTAATGGTTAAGGTGTTTGCCTTACAAACACAAGGTGCAGGGTTTGAGTCTCACAAGGGATAATTGGCTAGACTTAAAATGGCTTTCAAGGGCAGTTAGCTTAGTACTAATATATGAACCTGAATCACTTTCATTTTTTTACAAAGAACTTTAAGTTATCCATCACACAACAATATTTCACAATGTATTTTAACTGATATCAAGCAATTAGTTATCTATACATGTATTATATGAAACAGATTTGGATGTGCTGCACTTAATGATCACACAACCTGTTAAGACTATTGCTTGAAATTATAGCAATCTGTGTTGCTTGGCCATTCAGCAGTTATCTGACCATTATTCAGAGATATGCAGTGTGAAAGCCAGTCTACCTCATTTACCTTACATTGTGTGTGTATATTAAATGGGAATATCATGATATGCGGTTGTCAGCAAATGAAGGCCAGGTTGGATGACACAAACAGCCATACACTGCTCTTTTGGTGGTAGGAGCAAAGATGAATTCCTGTTATGGCTCATGCAACATTTCACTGTTCTTATAAGGGGTGGGCCAAGGTGAGGTCATGTTAGCACAACTTCTCTATTGTATCCATTAAAAACATACGAAGCTAAACTGAGGCCATGCACTAATTGCCAGTACTTTGGAGAGTTATGAATTTGTGAATCCTACATGGCTGATGACTACTACTTTGTAATGGACACATACAAGTGAAATAACTCTCTGCTGTCATGTTACTTGACTTTCTGTACACATCTTCCACCTTTTACCGCCTCCTGTACCACATGATGAAATACAAGTACATGCCATAATAATATTATGCATTGCAGTACATATTCAGGACTTACCTTGTAAATGCTGTATCTGTACTCCATACTTTCTGACACTCCCAGGAACAACCACCATAGAGTCTGCATGGATGCTTTATATCTCGTTGAATAGCCTCACAAAATTGGTTTATTAGCCTGCAATTCACCTGCTTATGCAGTATTTAGTATCTCTGGAGCACAGACTAAGACAGATGCCATCCATTAATAATGTACTCCATTATAAAAAAGGCAGATGTGAAGCTAGCTAAACTGATGGTGAGGAGAGTTAGTACATTGTTCAACTCACTAAGACAGCCATATTTCTTCACAGTATTTCCCTACAGAGAAGTATTGCACTCCATCAGGTATGTTCCCATTTTGTTACCTGCATAATACATATGCTGGAATGTAGTTAACAATAATTGCAAAGTAATGGCTTACACACTTTAATCTGTGTGCATTACTTAGAAGTGTAATGATGGCATGGCCTTGACTGTCAGGCCATTTTACAGGTACACAGCATTGAGAATACCTGAAATGGGAATGCTGTGTTATAAATATGTACACATGTTACATGGACAGGTCCTTTGATACCACTTCTAGCATCTCAAAGATGTTTTGTTAGCACAATGGGTCCTTAACCTGTCATTTTGTTGGGGGGGGGCAAAGATGAGTTAGTGCTAGCTCACTCACTAGACTGCACTGTTATTTTGGGTGGGTGAGCATATTATATGTACTGCCATGGCACAAATAAGGATATGTTTCTCTTGGTAGTCTCCCTGTTTTGCATCAATCCTGTTATTTTTATAAATATGCAGAGTCTTTCATGTTTATCCATTGGCAATACTGACAGATTTCTTTACTGTTTTACTGGTAAACAATTACGGATGAATTAGCAATGGACGGTGCAATGGTGCAACGGTAACATTGTTGTCTCACAGCAAGAGGTTCTCCTGTTTGATTATTGGCTGGGGTGCCTTCTGTGCGGAATCTGCATGTCCTCCCTGTGTTCATGTGGGTTTCCTCTGGGTGCTCCAGTTTCTTCCCATGTTACAAAGACATACCACAGAACAAGTTTGTTTTATACAGCAGTGCAGGTGAACTTATAGTAGATAACATCAGCAGGCCCTGTGGGAGACAACAGCTTGGGAGACCAGTATGGAATGACTGTGTAGGGATGAGTAGTTATTAAAAAATGACCAGCCATGCCATTGGAGAGGTAACTGTAGAATACCACTTATACTCTGCTGCCTACAGTCACACACACCCAGTTAACCATATTGAGATTAAACCCCTACCTATCTAAGGTACATAGACTATGGAACATAGTACTTAACACATGCACCACAGAACAAGCATGGCTTATATAGGAGTGTAGGTGAACTTATAGTAGATGATGTCAGGAGAGCCTGTGAGAGACAACAGCTTGGAAAGCCAGTATGGAATGACTGTTTAGGAATGAGAAACTATCAAAAAATGACCAGATGTTCCATCAAAAAAGTAACTGTAGGATATCACTTATAATCTGCTGCCTAGAGTCTCTCTCTCTCTCTCTCTCTCACACACACACACACACACACACACCCACACACACACACACACACACACACACACACACACACACACACACACACACACACACACACACACACACACACACATAGTTGACTGCAGTGAAATTAGCACTCCTATCTGTTTAAATGCACAGACTATGGAAAACAGTACTTAGCGCATGCACCATGGAGCAAGGCTGATTTATAAAGGAGTGCAGGTGAACTTATAGTAAATGACATTAACAGGCCCTGTGGAAGACAACAGCTCGGGAGGCCAGTATGGAATGACTGTGTAGGGATGAACAGCTATCCATAAAAATGGCCAGCCAAGCTATTGGAGAAGTAATTGCAGGATAGCACTTCAATTCTGTTGACTAGAGAGACACACAGTCAAGTGATGTGGGAACAGAATCCCTGCCTGTCTAAGTGCGCAGACTATGGAACACAGCACTTACACACACACCACAGAATAAATTTCACTTATGCACAAGTGCAGGTAAACTTGTAGCAGATTATATCAGCAGGCCATGTCAGGAACAACAGCTTGGGAAGTCTGCATAGTCACCTAGGGTCATAGCTTCATATGATGCTAATAGCCTAATAGCACTAGGGTGCTTAGAACCCTAGCTGTATATCAAAACAAGTACCCTTATTGAGCATAATAGGATGTTTGAATTTAGCAGAGCAAGGCTGTGAGCACCACCAACTGGTACTGTCCCTGAGGGAGCACACAACATTATAAATTACACTTTGTCATATTATTGATATATATGTGGAAAAAAATCCACATAATCACAGCCAAACTAGCAGTCATTTGTTTGCATTATGAGGTAAATCGCAAAAACAGTGGAATAAAACAAAAGAAAAGTAGGAAAATAAATGGAAAGGGAGACATACTGAGCAAAAGCAAGGTATGACATGCACACTACAAAATGATACTATACATTAGATATTGCTGCATAGTTTAGGATATGAACTCTCATATACTGCAGATTCAGAAAACAGGATGGGTGCCTTAGCCCTCTTTGTCACACAGACAACTTTGCACTTATAACAAAGAACTGAAGTCATTGTTCACACAAACAAATGCATCAGAATGTACACTGCTATGAGGTCTTCAGCTGTGACTTGTACTTTTAACCCTCGTTATTATATTTGGACATAGAGCACTTACTGATCATACAACCTTTTATGATTCTGTTTTCAAATATACAGCTTTGTCTTACTTGTCTGTGTTTCTTGGTAATTCATCAGTTATCTGAGCAATACTGTGAAACATTCATGTGTGTAAATCATTCAATATCCTTGGCCTTAAAATGTGTGTGGATATTAACTGGGAGTTATATGATATGCATTTGCCAGCAAGTGAAGGCCGGGTTGGATGGCACAAACAACCATATACTGTTCTCCTGAGGGAACCATTGCTGAACTACTGTTAAGGCACAAGCAAGGCTACACTGCTCTTGTGGGGGAGTTCATGTACTGTTATGTCACAAACAAGAATAGCCTGTACTTTTCTGGGTAAGCAAAGTTGATACTGCTATGACACAAACAAGGATATGATGCTCTTGGTACTCACCTTGTTCTGCTTCCTGCCTGTTTAATTTTGGGAAGAGTTGTGAAGTCAGAAACTGCAATGTGTCTCAGTACTGTCTAACGTCTCTCTTTACAGATTTTCCAGTAGAAAGGTATGGTGCAAAAATAAGGCCATGTAGTGAGCATCAGTATACTTCAGAGGTAGGACTGTGTGAATCTTTGACCCTTGAGGCCTAGTACTTACTAATGGACACATATGAATAAACTAAAGGTCTCTCTGCTGTCACATGTTAAAGTACTATTTGCACAGATCCACAGCACTATTTACTTAATTACTGTTCCAACATACTAAATACAGGTGTATGTCTTAATCTCATTCAAAAACTATACTCTAGGTTCAGGACTTGCCTTGTAAATACAGCAGTGGACACACTTTGAGTTTAGGACTGACTCTGATGCAAGCAGCACCCAGCCAGTACCTGGGGAGGTACAGGTTGTGTGAGTTGCCTGGCACTGATTTTATGTGTGCAAGTAGGAGAAAGGTATTAGGCACCTAGGTGGTCAATGAATGTGCTATACATTGTCTTTTAGCCAAAGCAAGGGCATACTGAGCACACCTACATCTGCCTTCAGGCACAGCAGCTGGTGGTTCCTCCTCTGAGCCCTCCTCTGATTGTAGCTGTGATAACCTAGGCATTGATGAGGGGATGTGTGTTCCTTCCTCTAGCTGAAACTGCTGCAGCTTTTCCCACATGATCAGATTGTGTAGCATAGCACATACTGTTTTCCATAAGATCAGATTGTTTAGCATAGCACATACTGTGAAGACTTGTGCACATGTCTCTGGATTATACTGCAGGGCTCCACTAGATGTATCTAAGCACTGGAACCATGACTTCAACAGCTCAAATACATGCTCTAAGATGTTTCTGGTTTGAGCGTGCACCTCATTATGGCATTCTTCTGTGGGTGTGTGTGCACTTCTGATGGGTGTCATCATCCACAGTTTCAGTGCATAGCCAGCATCCCCCAATAAATGGTCCTGTGGGATGTCTCCCCTAGCAAACATCTGATACAGTTATGATGTGTGCCAGATATGGGAGTCATGATAACTGCCAGGGATGTCAGCACATACATTTAAGATTGTTCCCTGGGCATTACACATGACTTGGCAGTTGATGGAGTCATATCCCTTGTAGTTTATGTAGATTCTATCCTGCTCACCAGACAGTGCCTTGATATGTACACAAGTGAAATCTATGACACCCAGTACTTCAGGGTAGTGCATTTCAAGTAGAACTGTTGCATATGCTAGCTCTTTCCTCAGAACTACAGGGAAAACATATGTGTTCACTTGCATGTATGAGCATAGCATTCAGGAATTGGTGGAGGATCCTGGATGCTGATGTCTGTGACACACCCATCATGTCCTCAGTTGGTCTTTGAAAAGTACCTGTAGCTAATATTCTAAGGGCTACATGCATCTTAGTGTCCACTGAGATGGGGTCCCCCTGACTGGTTCTGGCTCTGAGTTGAGGGTGGCAGAGCTCACACAGTGCTTGTAAGGTGTTCCTGTCCAGCTTGTATTGCTCTAAAATCTTCAGGTCATGTAGCAGCTAATAAGTCACCCTGGGCCTGAACACTCTTCTCCTCAGCCTAAGCCTATTGCCATCAGCACCAGCAGCATTGACTTCAGCTTCTAGCGCATGCAGATGCAGAATATCTGCAGCAGCTCTTAGCATTGTGTCAGTTAAAATTTCCTTGTCTGTACTCCAATGGTATTCAAGTATTTAGGAAAACAAAAATGAAGGTTACATGGATGCTTTATAGCATGTTGAATAGTTGCACCATGTTAGATTGGTTCATGACAATGGAATCCATCTCCTTATACTGTAAATAGTATCTATTACACACACCTGCTGCTTGCTCATCATTGCGATATGTGCACCTCCACACTCCCCCGAGCACCCCTGTGCAGCTATGCATAAATAAAGTAAGCATGGCAAAATTGTAATTACTTTCTTCCGTTCCTGTGATATTGAGCAAACATTCAATATAAAAAAGAAAGCTTGCCCACCCTGTACTTGAATCCAGGACCTTCTGCATGCTAGTCCTACACAAACAGTACATGCAGTGTCATAGAACTATTTACAAGAAAAAACAACAAAAGCTGCCAGTCATTCCTCCGTTGCATGATGGTACACATAGCACACCATCACGCAAATGATTACATTAATAAATGTACAAAAATTAGTTGAAACATACAGAGAGCACACATTTTACAACAAAATTCCAAGGATGACATACAACCTGTGATTTGTGCATAACTTACATGCATCTTCTCCTCCACAGACCAACCTGTACAACTTTGAAAGTGTAACTTGACACACACCCCTGATGTCATCACTCACTGTTGACATCCATTGAAAACAAAACCACCATGGAAGTGCCTATGCAGAGTGAACATCCTTACAGAGTTACTGTTTTTTGAGATTCAGCAATACCAATGCGTTTTCACCTAATTTGCATCTTCACCATGCTGACTGCCTGAAATCTACATGATTAGTAGCTGTGTCAGAGGAGAAACTGCATTGGAGCACAATGTTATAAACACAAGGGAGGCTATTCCTTTGCCCATATATCTGCTACATACTACATATGATTACAGTACAATATAATAGTCTGTTTCATGATCCACAAACATTGTAGCAGCCTGTATTGTGTGCCATTAAATTTTCTTTTGGCGGTGGGGAAGCAAAGGTGCATTTATGTCATGGCGCTTACAAATGTATTTTTTATTTTGGAACTGTGATATTTTAACATCCACATTGTGTAATTAGGTCATAATATGTGTGGGATTACATATTGAGGTCTGTTCTGTACAAAATGTAAGAGCTTTTACTTGATCTAGCTTCCATGTAGACTCCTTTCTGTGGCTGTATTCAGAAAGTTTCACAAACACAGAGGCTACACAGTTACTTTACAGGTTGCTGAATCCCTCCACTGTGTTGATTTGCTTCATTAGCATAAAATTCAGCTAGTTGTGCTGTAATTTGCATGTCACAAAAGTTTCTGTATTTGTGCGGGAGTGCGTGCCACTGGGGGGAGTTTACTGAATCTAAAGGTTGTTGCGTCTGTGAGATGCACACATGGCAAAAATTATTGTGTAGGCTTTCATAAATCCCCCCATAAAGTAACAGATATAGAGCAAGAGATGGTAGAAACATCAACAGAACAGAATCAAGAGAGTGAAAATATAGAAATACAGAACAAAATAAAGTAAACAAATAGAATCTGTGGAAGTAAATAATTTGGAACATAAAGACGTCAATAATGAAAGTTTTAATTTTAATAAAGGAGAGGAGAAAGAGTCTGAGTTGAGTGATAGTGAAGATATAAAATGGAATTTAGTAAATACAAAATAAATTCTATTGGTAAGAGAGCTCAAGATAAAAAAAGCAAAATCATAGAAGGACATAATAAAGAAAAAAGAAAAGGAAAGGTTAAGTTAACATTTTATGTAAAATACTTTTATTAAATGTTAAAGGTTTAAATAATGTTATAAGGAGAATAAGCATTTTGAATGGTGTAAGAAACAGAAAAGTGACATTATTATATTAGAAGATACTAGGTTTTTAAGAAAGAAGAGATATGGTGGGAAAAATGCACCCTTGGATTCTGCATGCCTTGCACGGCGTGCAGGATTAATGCAGGAGCTCTAACAGGCACTATGTCTGCAGTGCGATCCAGGAAAAGCCTACAGGGGTATGCACGAGCGCTCCTGCACTAGTCCTGCACGGACTAAGCCCCTGTATGCAAATCACCCCATTTGCAGGAGAAATCCATGGAAATAAGGTGCATTTGTGAACCAGGAAGCTTGAAATTGGCCGTGCAGGACTAGTGCAATCTGCAAAAATGTACTCGGTTACTAACCGAGTACATTTCTGCAAAATCCAAAACGGAGCTGTGACAGGTCCAAATAAAGGCTGCATATCAGTCAGGAAGCATGCCATTGGCCAAGTATAAGGCCATTGGCATTGCAAACAACATAAAAAATAAAATAATCAACTTTTATTTTTATTTAGCTGATCCCGGCTGTTTATGCGTAGGGCAGCAGCGCGCAAATGGGATCGGGGGAAAATAATAAAATAAACTGAAAATAAGCATTCTAACTAACATCACTATTCTGCCATGAAAGTCAGTGGCAGGCAGAAGACAACATGGCCAGTGAATAGTGGATGCTAAGGGTGGAGGCTCAGCGTGAGACATGTAACTATGCATTAGCAGGCAATCCTATGCAAATGAGGGGAATGATAATGAATCCCAGTTTTCCACAGCATGCTAGTCAGATCCCAACAGTGTAATAGTAGGAATAGCTTGGTGCAAGCCTAGGAGTTAGCTGACACCATGGGGAGGGTGTCAAGCATATTGTAAGAGGACTGGAGCCCTGTGGCTTGGGTTTGTTCCTAGCTAAGCACAGCTAAGGCAGGGGGT
The DNA here is from genome assembly GCF_019279795.1 of Protopterus annectens. Taxonomy (NCBI): domain Eukaryota; kingdom Metazoa; phylum Chordata; order Ceratodontiformes; family Protopteridae; genus Protopterus; species Protopterus annectens. The sequence continues at coordinate 1,090,419,826 of NC_056737.1, read as the reverse complement.
ATGCCTAGGGCTGTATCATCTCACACCAAGAAAACTATAGTGTACACATTGCAACACAAGCCCAATCCATGGAAAAGGTGCTTATATCACTTAAGTGGGTGTGCGCAGCGCACACCAGGTATAAAAAAAAAACGGAAATAGCAGCTCTGTGCACATCTGAGCACTCTGCTTGCGGTGCGCACTTTCGGGCTTAAACAGGAAGGCAATGAAAAGGGGAAACAGCAGTAGGAAGGTAATCAGGGAGAACTAGCATAGCTGGCAGGTGAAATGTATCAGAATCAGCCAATTACACAGGCAGCAGACCAGCCCAGCCTAGAACACTACTATAAACTATGCAAACACCTTCCCCTCTGTTTTTTCCCATACTCTACACCACCAGTGTATACAAGCGGGGAACTTTTAACAAACAAAACAAGAAAATGATAGGGGCTGCAGCAGGCATCATACAACAACATATGAAAGAGGCTTAGGGTGGTAAGGTTGTGAATGCTGTCGACCAACCCACAATGAGGAGACAGAGAAGAGTGTACAGACCCAGGGTAACTTACCAGGGGCTACATGAGTTGGAGATAGTGCAGTGCTATAGGGTGGACAGGGACCTCCTACAGCAAATTGTTGAGCTGTGCCAGCCACGCTTGACACACCAAACTAACAGAGGGGAACCCATCCCAGTGGGTACCAATGTATGTGTAGGCCTAGGAATACTAGCCACAGGTACCTCCCAAAGCTCAACTGGGGATATCATGGGGATCTCACAGGCATCAGCATCCAGGATATTCCACCAGTTCCTGAATGCCATGTCAGCACATGCTGGTGAGCACGTATATTTCCTTAACAACAGTGAGGTGTTGGCCAGCAATATGTATCTCTTCCACCAAATAGCAGAATACCCTGATGTAGTGGGTGCTAGAGACTGCACGCACATATGCATCAAAGCACAACCCAGTGATCAGAGTAGGGTCTACATCAACTGCAAGGGCTTCCCCTCCATCAACTGCCTGGTCATGTGTGATGCCCAGGGAATTATAATGCATGTGTATGCTGGCTGCCCTGGAAGCTATCATGATTCCCACATCTGGCATCTGACACAGCAGTACCAGAGATTTGCCAATGGGGACATCCCTTACAGTCACCTAATAGGGGACGCTGGTTACGCACTGGAGCCGTGGCTGGTGACACCCATCAGAAATGCACACACACCCGAACAAGAACGCCATAATGAGGCACACACACAGACCAGACTTATAATAGATCATGTGTTTGGGATGCTCAAGTCACAAGTTCCATTGCCTGGACACATCCGGTGGAGCCTTGCAGTACTCGCCAGCTACATGTACTCAAATTGTTATGGTATGTGCCATGCTACACAATACGATCCTGCAGAAACAGCTTCAGCAAGAACAGTATGGGGCAGGGCCACACAGCCCCCCACCAATGCTAAGGCCTGCACAGGCACAGAGTGACTCAGAGGAGGAACAACCTGAGCCTGCCTCAGTAGGCAGATGGAGGCATGCCCAGTATGCCCTGGCCTTGGCAAAGAGGCAAAGCATAGCACATACACTGACACAGTAGGGACCCAGGGAATGACACATCTCTCTGATTCGCACATACAGTAAAAGGTATGCCAAACATGACACTACCTGTGCACAACCATGTATAGGGAGTGTACTATGTGCATCCGACATAAGCAGCCCTCCAGCACCATCCTCAATACTGGCACACCCACAAGGTAAGTCACTCTTCCTACCAGTTGCTGAATGGAGTAGTATGTGTAGTTACTTGTATCTATGGTATGGATGTCAGCATGCATGGGAATCGGGTGGGTGATTGGGATGCCAGCAGATAGTAGACACCTCTTGTGGCAGTGTAAGATCTGTAACAAATACCAGTGTCACCAAAGTAACCTGTATTACACAAGTTGACAAAACCCACCTCATGAAATGTGCCAGCCCACATGTATGTCCATATGACGCACACATGCCAGTCAGGGAGGCTCACATACCCAACAACAGTCTCAGTCAGCATAACAGGTGTATACAAACACAAACAAAGACTGTGCTAACACCTCTGATTGATGGCTATGGAGAACATCCCCCCCTAGACCTAGGCAGATAGACTACAACTATCTGTAGTTGTGAGGGGGGGTTGACTTAATGGTTAAGGTGTTTGCCTTGTAAACACAAGGTGCAGGGTTTGAGTCTCACAAGGGATAATTGGCTAGGCTTACAATGGCTCGCAAGGGCAGTTAGCCTACTATGAACCTATGAACCTTATGAACCTATGAACCTATGAACAGGTCAGGTACTGGATGTTACATCTGAAGGGTAAAAAGTCAGAGACTGAAATGTAGGTCAATCAAACCTAAGGCCCATACTACAATGAACTGGCTGTAGTCAGTATGATAGGTTAGAATACAAATGAAATGGAGTACCTGAAATACCAGGATAGACATAGCAAAAGTGGTCACCTGTCAGGTGTGCTCACTCCCCAATCCAATGTAGCAATGTAGCAACAGTCAGGTTTGCCCCCCCTAAAACCTATGTAGACATGTAGCAAAAGTCAGGTTTGCCCCCCCAACCCTATGTAGAAATGTAACAACAGTCATGTGTGCTCCCCCAATCCAATGTAGAAATGTAGTAATAGTCAGGTGTGCCCCCCCCCCTACAATCCTATGTAGAAATACAGTAACATGTATGTGTAGGTATAATAACAGTGGAGTACAGATTACCGGAGCTGGCCAAGGTAGCAGGAAAGATCATAACATGTGTACACTATGCAGGTGTGTGTGAGTTAGTTTTGTGTGTTGTGCGTTGTGTACCAGTGGTCAGTATGTATGCATGGTGAGGTTTGTCCTGGCAGCCATTGCCCAGTACTGTCGATGACAGGGCCAAGGTATCACAACTGCAGTGCCATACACAATGCTGTCCAGCAAAACACATTCCAGCAGTAAGCCATAGTAAATGTAAAAGTAATATGTGTCACCATCTAAAAGATGGACATGGCATGAATGTCGGCCCACATATACAAGTGGTACACAGGGGGAAGTACCACAAACAGACAGTGCATCATATGTAACTGTCAAATGGACACACTCTTGGAATTATACAGACAGGTTTGCAGCACATCAATTGGGCTACTAGTCGGGAATACCAATGTCATCTGGCCAAATCCTGGCAGACAGCAAAGGTCATAGGAATGATGTATGGAGAAACAGCTGATATCCCTGCACAAGCCAGCAGAAGTGGAATGCCCCATGCACATCTGTGAGTCAGATGCAAGTACTGTCCAGAGCACACATGCACCCAGCTCACACAACCACCACCCCCAGTTACCTCACCAGTCTCATCCCTGCTGTCATGAATGACTACAATATGAACCCAACCTGTGTATGGCAATAGCAAATGTATGCAGCATGCAGAGCAGGTGTCCCATGCAGGTGTGTCACTAGCTGTAAGCAGCACCCTGCCAGCACCCACACAACTGAATCAGTGCTGACAGATGGTATTGCTGTGAACACCTTGCACACCTACCCTGTAACCCCAGGGGAAGATAGTTTATTGCAGTCTGAGACTGTAGGACTGACAGAATGCAATGGCCTGCTACATCTGGCTTGCATCGCTACCAAATGGCCTACAGTTGTCTGCCAAAGGCCTGTCTCTCGCCCATACTGCCAATGTATGTTATGTCATTGACCCCAAAATAACAACATAACACAGTCCACAGAACACAAATGCATGGCCATCTGGACAAATCACACTAACATGGCCACCATGCCTCACTGTATGAAATGTGGAACACCATCAAATTACTGCTGTGATGAGGTGATAACTATTGGGAAAATATAAGAGTATGCCCGCATGATGTATGGAAGAGGACGAGGGGGTGAGGTTTGGAACATGGGCGGCATGGAGTGTGTGAAGTCCAATAATCAGCCGAGTACACATACTATCCCTGACAGCAAACACGAGAACGGGTGGCTAAAATCCTGCTCATACACCACAGTGTGTAGGGGTAATGTCCAGAAGTATGATCCCTGCCTCTGGTTAACCTGTACGAATCTGTACAGCTGTGAGTCATCACCTCACCAAGATATGGCTGTACTGCCATGTCAATGGATGTACAACCATGGGATGCATCCCCTCCAGAATGGCATGAGTGTGCAAGTATATGTAGGCTGCTGACCTCAGCTGCATTCACCCCGTGTTCCCCAGGCAATCACTGCAAGCAAGTTTGTCAACCTGATAGTACTTGACATAAAACATCACAGTGTATAAAAGTACATTTGTCTGAATATCTCTGCCAACTTCAGGACAATGTAACAGAAGCAGCACAGACACACCTACCTACAGTACCCCACCATCCGCTGCCCATTCTAAACCCATACTGTCAACTGATCTACAAATGTACTGCAGAAACAGTTTGCCAGCTTTAGATGTAGAACACACATGTCTGCACTGGAGTACAGACAACCTGGAATGGAATCACACATTCAATACAGAAGGTCATAGTGGGCATGCTCCCACACTTTGAGAAATGAAGGCCACGTCAGACAACAGAATACTGAAAGGTCATACTGTTCATGCTCACACACTGAAATAAATGAAGCCCATGTCTGCCAACAACAGTGCATCATCCATATCTGCCAGTCGCAGATGTTAGTGCATACACCCTTAGTACGCAACAGTCGTACTTTGCACACACATTGGATAGGAATACACACATATATCCAAAGACAACACACTATAATAGGCCAAAGTACACATACAGAGATGGCTGGAAGAGAGTGACAGTCACAAAGAGCCTACCATCATGGGGCCTGTCCCACCCAGCACACAGCCAATAGGCTAAAACTGCATGATGTGCAAATGTCATTCTCCATAGACATTTGCCTCTGGAATCATTAAGCATGATAAGTGTCTATGGTGCTAGTGCCAACTGTGCAACATGACTGTAGAAGTCAGTAGTCATCTAGCAGTTGCATACACATATCTGTGGAATATAAATGTGTGTGTTCCTGAGTGTGGTGTGTCTGCCTCTAGATGAATGGGTTATGGCCCATGCACACAATCCCCTCCCCATTCTCTAACTATGGCAAGGCTGCCAATGACATACACTTTGATATATATCTTTGGGGGAAGAATAGGCCCGTAAACTCTGTGGTGCATGCTATAACTGTGTAATGCTGTAGTGTGATAAATTAATTAGGTAGGAGTTCTATTCCTGACATGGCAAGTGTGGATGATTGTGTGTGTGTGTGTTTCTCTGTCAGTGTAGGGAGCAATGATTTTGAGTCCATTCACAGACACTACAACCTCCATTGCCCCACTTTGGCAAGAGTGCTGATGTCACAAACTGTGAAATACACCTTTGGGAAAATATTAGCCAAGTAATCTCCATGGCGTGTGCTATAACTGCGTAATGCTGTAGTGTGATAAACTAGTTAGGTATTAGTTCTATTCCCAGACATGGCAAGTGTGGATGTTTGTGTGTGTGTTCCTTTGTCAGTGTAGAGAGCAATGCTTTTGGGACCATTCACAAACACTACAATTTCCATTGCCCCACGTTGGCAAGTGTGCTTATGTCATCAACTGTGAATACACCTTTGGGGAAGCATTAGCCCAGTAATCACTGTGGCATGTGCTATAACTGTGTAATGCTGTAGTGAGATAAACTAGTTAGGCAGGAGTTCTATTCCCAGACATGGAAAGTGTGGTGTGTGTCATTTGTGTCCTGTGTGGAGGTAGCTGTGAGTGTGCAAATACTGGACTCATTGAGGAGTGGGTTTTGCAATTTTCATATATGGTGGCCATATGCATGTCACAATGTCCACCTTACAAGGATAACAGATGTCAATCAGCCGAGAGGCTGGGGTGTCAATCCATACCCCTACATGTGATATCAAGGCCTGGTGAGCAAAGTAAACAACCTTAGTATTACCCAAAGAACACTCAGAACCCATGTCTCATACACAAACACACTTGCCTAGGCAACAACCGCTATGTTGGTAGTACCCTGCATATTGTTCACACATAGTAAACATGGTGTGATTGCACTGGCACCCTGTCCATCAGTACAATAGGCACATAATTGCAGACAGTGCACATTCACTATGTTCCCCGCTGGATGCCTGCAACAACTGTGGTTCCATCAAATGTGATCCACAAAGGACATACCATGCCTTACACACATGCCCTGTATGGACAGATGCCAGTGACACCAGGGAATACCTGTATCATGCTATCAATGTAGGTGCAGGGTCATCCAGCTGTCCATTACCTGGTCCTGCCACATGAGGCCAGGACTGGCACATCTGATGATAATCTGCGTACAGAACATGGGCAAGACAACCCATGTACACTTCCAGATGTCACTGTACATGAATGTGGGATGTGTGCACATCCCAGACACCATTCATGTCATGGAGTATAGATCACATACATGGCAAGCATTGCATAGCACTGGCCACACACACTAGTAACCCAGGTGAGTGGATGGTGAATACAATACCCACCTGTGTGGGTCATTCCAGACACTAGACCCTCAGCCACAATGCAGGCCATTCTCATGTGGCCTGATGCCAAGGGATACCCTTCACCTAGCCTTGTACAGCCCTCTGGCACAGTCAACCACTACACACCCAAGAAGCAATGCACCCATGCACATCAGTACTGGCACCCGTGTCTGTGTGTGTGTGTGGTGTATGATGCTTCCATCCACATTCACACCCAGTACCAGCCCCATTGGCATACTGAAGCATGCTCTCTTTTGTCAGACACCTTAACATACCCTTTGCCTATAGACGCTCAGGATAACCCCTGTGGGCCATTTGATACCTAGGCATTACAGTATGGTGGTAAACTAACTAGTTAGGAAGTGTATTCATGACAATGCCAAGTGTGGCAATGTGTATGAGTCCCTGAGAGAGTGTGGCTGTGTTGATGCTGACACCTGTTCATGTGGAGAGGCACGTGTGCTACACCTACTGTATCTCAACTATATCACTGTTGCAGATGTCATTCACCAGCACATATACGTCTGGACAGCTCACCAACATGTAAGCTACGAGGTGCATGCAATAACTGCATACACATGTGATAGCTATGCATAGTCAGTCAGGTGTTTGAAACCCTGCACTGGTAGTTGTGTGACACAATCATGCTTAGGTTTTAGTCACCCACCCCTTCCATGACATACTTTGTCTCTATATGTCCCTGTCACACCCTCTCTGGTGGATGTGGAGATGTACACCTGCTTTGCTTAGGCAGCAGCTTGTGTTTTGTAAGTGATGGTCATGATCAGCTGATGGCCTCTGCACCACTTGCAGTCCTCCTCTAGCTGATTGCATGTGAAACAGCTGTGATAACATTCCCATAGCCAATTGCATGGAAACACACTACAATATCTAGGAGCATCATGTTGTTGTTGGGATGCAGCATTCACTGTGAGCTGGACCTACATCTGGTGTTTGGCAAACATCACCACAGATGGCTTTGTGATTTACCTCAAACAACATACACTGTGGAAAAAGGCTAACAGACAGGAGGTGGATGTGCCAGACATGACTACAAAATGTATGTGTTGCTATTCTTCATTTAGAGTAAAGTCAGTTTAACAGGGTGTGTGTGTGTGGTTATGGCTAGTCTGTATGTTGAAATAACTCTCATGACAGTGCTATGTTTGTGATGAAATCCCAATCTGTAGGGTCATCTGCAGACTGGGCAGTGTGTGGAACCATTTGTTTCTTGTGTTACTCACAGAACAACTATCTGAGAACTGCTGAAGCATAGTGTGAGTATTGCAGTCAGTACATGGTGACAGCAATGAGATCCCTCATTGGACATATGTCACAAAAAAAAACTTTTTACGACAGTAAATGTCTGAGGTTATCTCAGCAACATGCCAATACTGGGCCAGTGTTCATAGCTCCAGCCACAAGTCTGTCACCCTTTGTACATATGTCATGCATTATATATGCATGTGTTCTGCTTGGTCTGCAGCTGTTCCAGAACTGGTGTCCTGAGTTAATGGAAATATGTATGCATGCTGTCATAACTAATCCTGAATGTTGTTGTGTATTACTAACCCATGTCTGTCTTAAAACTGCAACACCATAGCCCGTATGGGAAGACCGGTCCCAGCAAAACCACCAGTATCACATCAGCTGGCCATGGCACTGGGCACCAGCACATGTGTGGCCCAGCCTGGAGCCTCCTCATCCATTGGGCCTCCACCACCTTGGGGTTGAACTGCCACAGTGGATGGGGCTAGGCCCACCCCTGGGAATGGGGGCAGACAGAAACCTGTCACCCACAGTCAGGTCTGGGTCGTGGTGGGTAGAGAGCTCTGTAAGGGGTTTGGAGACCAGCTACACCAGCTAGAGGGCCATGTGGCACAATTAGAGGGTCAGTCTGGCCCTCCTACCCAACCCCCAGCACAGTCACCTTCGGGGCTGTGAAGGTGCAGTGGGGACTGCCCATGGTTGGGGACCTCAGTCACACTGTTTCCATTCTGGGGCTCATGGGCTTGCAACTTCCAAACTCCCCTCCCTGTCAAAGGTGTTTACCCCCCACATGTGTCATATACCATCCCTGTATGCTGCCTTATCTGTCTTGTAAAAAATCTCCCCGCATACATAGTTGTCCATTTCACACACATGTCCACTGGGCACATGTAATATGGTCTAATTGGCATCACAGCATGTTATTGTTGTCCTCACCCCTCTCTCAGGGGTATGAGTGTCCAAATCTACCTACAAATTCAATATATATGACAGATGTTGCTGTAGAAGAAATGGGCAGCTATGGACCTTTCCTACACCCTTCCTCCACATCCCTAGCTATTTTTCCCTACTGTCTTTCACTCTTTGTGCCCCTTTTTCACCACTTTCCTATTAACCAACAACCCAGTATGTGTGGGGGACACAACAGCAGTGGAGTGATGGCAGGAAACAGTTATGCTGTGCAATCCGTGACTCCAGGACCATCCACAACCATCCACAACACAATAGTCTTTCCAGCTGTTGCAAATGTCTTGTGAGATACATACCAAATGGGCCATTGTACACTATAATGGGGGTAATGAGGGATGAGTGCAATAGGACAATTACCTTTTTTCTGGATGAAAAGCCCTTAGTGATGAGGTGTGCCACACAGAAAGATTTCCCTACTTTTGTGCCAGTGTCATTATTGAAGGTGAGACCACTGTCCACCTATGTCCCTAGGACTATTATCACACATTTGGTGTTTAGTGTTGCACAAAGAGGATAACTATACATTTCTCAGCATTAAGCTGGAGCCCATGGCTCAGGCACAAAGCATCTGTGTCTGTAAGGACCTTTTGTAGAATATTCACATCATCTGGGGATTCAATAATGACTCCCAGTTTGCAGTCATCTGTTAACTTTGTTAGCCAGAGTCCCATACCATTGGCCTGTTACTTCCAAGATGTAGATGCCAAACAACAGCGGTCCCAGTACTGAAACCTGAGGTACTCCACTTGACACTTTTCTAGAGATGGATTTGGAGTCAGCTACTTCTACAGTCTGGATTCTGTTAGTAAGCCATGTGGAAAACCATCAAGTGGCACAGGGATTTATGTCCGGCTTAGTACTTTACTCTATGTTTCCAGACTGGGGATAGTATTGAAGGGCTTGGCAAGGTCCACATAGGCTTATATATATATATATATATATATATATATATATATATATATATATATGTTATATCCATTTAGATAATATATACACACACACACACACACACACACACACACACACACACACACACACACACACACACACACACACACACACGCACACATACATCTACATGTTGAAATACATTCCCTGTACTGTTGAATGACTTGACTGGATGATATGTTAGTGAAAACATCATATCTGCTATAGCTTAGTGATAAATCATTTTGACTATGGTGTACAAGGCCCTGGGTTCGAGCCTTGCAGATGCTATTTATTTTGTTGCTGGGCAGAACAAGGGCCATTGGATACAGGCTACTTTGACTTTCTTCAAGAGCTGTGGAGACTGATTCAAAGAAGTCAATCAGTTTCAGGAGACAAGATTGGCCCTCCATGAGCCCAATCTGTGTGGGGTCCAGTGTTTGAGGGTTGCCGATGTCTGCGTTCATAAACTCCATGATAATGCATTCCATGGCCTTGCAGATCAGGCTCGTCAGACTGATGTGATGGTAGTTCCTTGGATCCAAGGTGGATCCCCCCTTGTGGAGTGGGATAGCTGCAGCTGTGCACCACTCAGTGGGCACCAAGCCCGATGTGAGGCTACGATTAAACACATAGCTGGTTACATAACTAAAATTGCTAAAGATTCCAAAGACAAACAAAAAGCATTCTATAGTTATGTCTAGAATCTAAATGGCAATCCTCATAAGTGCTCTGAGCTACAACAGAACGGCATTACACAGACTGATCCCAAGGATTTTGCCAATATCATGGCAGATTGATTTAGTGCCACATTCACCCTCCTCTCACCCCCTAAAGGGCCCATGTCAATACCAAAAGATTTCCAATTTCCAGTAATCACTGCCACACAGGTAGAAACCACGCACTCCACAGCTAAGAATACAGCATCCATGGGACCAGATGACATCCTGGGCTGTGTACTACATGAATTACAAAATGAAATTGCAACTTAACTAACTGTCATGTTTAATCAGAGTGATTAAGGCACTTTTAAGCAGTAGTAAGCAGGTTTTCACGAGTGGTAAGCAGTGCTAACTTCCAGTTACAGCTTCTTAAACTGACCTTCTAAATTGCTTAACCTGTGTAGGCATTGCTTACCCCCATGCAGACAGGCTCAAACCCGCTTACTGCTGCTTAAAAGTTCTTACTCCCATTTACACCCATGCTAATTTCTTTAAAAGAAAAGAAAAAAGGGTTGATAGGAAAGTGGTAAAAAAGGGACACAAAGAGGGAAAGACAGTAGGGAAAATAGCTCGGGATGTGCAGGAAGGGTGTAGGGAAGCTCCATAGCTACCCATTTCTTCTACAGCAGCAGCTGTGCATATACACTAAATTTGGAGGTAGATTTGGACACTCATAACCCTGAGAGAGGGGTGAGAACAACAATAACATGTTGTGATGCCAATTAGACCAGATTACATGTGTCCAGGAGATGTGTGCAAAATGGACAGCTATGTATTTTTTTGGGAACAGATTGCCCTTTTTTGTGTTTTTTTATTAAGGTGAGAGTGGGATGTTTGGCAAGGATAGTAGGTATACTTGGGAGGATAGGTTGGGTATGACAGACAAGACAGACAAGACAGCATACAGGGGTGGTATATGACACATGTGGGGGGTAAACACCATGGATAGAGAGGGACGTTTGGAAGTCACAAGCCCATGAGCCCTCAAATGGAACAGTGGGACTGAGGTCTCCACCCATGGGCAGTCACCACTGCACCATCACAGCCCCAAAGGTGGATGTGCTGGGGCTGGGTAGGAGGGGCAGGCTAACCCTCTAATTGCACCACACTGCCCTCTAGCTGGTGTAGCTGGTCTCCAAACTCCTTGCAGAGCTCACTATGCACCACGATCCAGACCTGATGGCGGGTGACAGGTTCCTGTCTGCCCCCACTCCCAGGGTTGGGGGCTGGGCCCCATCCCCTGTGGGAGTTCCACCCAAAGGTGGTGCAGGGCCAATGAACAGAGATGTCCCAGGCAGGGCCCCAGACATGCTGGTGCCTGGTACCATGGCCAGCTGAGGTGGGACAGGTGAGTCCGCTGGGACCGAGCTTTCATATGGGCTATTCTGTTGCAGTTTTAGGACATACATGGGTTAGTAATAGTCAACAGCTTTCAGGATTAGTTATAACAGCATGCATAGATATTCCCGTTAACCCAAATCACCAGATTTTGAACAGTTGCAGAGCAAGCAGTACACATGCATATATGGAACCACGGTGGCCATTACAGCAACATGCAGGTTTCATTGATGGCAACAGGCCACCAATATGGGAGTATTTTAACATGGCACATGGATAGAATCAAATGTAAATATTTATAAAGCAATAGGACATATGCCCAAACAAAAGTTTGGAGTGTACACATACCCATTGAGGTGTGTAATTAGAATATTGGTGCAGATATGGTGGAGGTGAGAGAAAGAGGAAAATTAATAGCTAATATATCCCTGTAGTTTTCACAACTTTCTTAGTCACTCCAGTGATCTGTCCCTTACATGTATTATTACACTACCCAATGGCCTTAATTTGCACAATGGTATGTTTGTAGATTAGTATATATGTGAATTGTGTCTTACCGACAGTCTACACCTCTTACCTGGTATAGCTGTGGAGAAAATCTTTGTTAACACTACCTGACTATTTTTATGCATACTCCCAGATTCCATGCTTGTAGACAAGTATATAAGTGAACTGTGTCTTATCGACAGTCTACACCTCTTACCTGGCATAGTTGTGGAGAAAATTTTTGTTAACACTACCTGACGATTTCTACACATACTCTCAGAATGCATGTTGATGTTATACACATACCTCTCAATCTGTTATTGCACACACTCTGGTCAAGGCTTGACAAGATGTGACATATTCTGAGAATTCTTCTCATACACTTTGGGTGAGATGTTACAATGACAGGTTTGTTTTCATATACATTTTCAGACTATGTACAGGTCTGACTATCAGTTATATGCCATTAACAGCTGTCTACATTTCTTGGATAATCACACTGATTTGTCAGAGGTACAGGGTACCAGGCAGCAGATTTGGGCCATTTATCTGGACATGCTGGACATATCTGAACAGCTGAGGGGTATGATTATGCATACAGCTTACTATCTGAACATTCTCATATTCTGTACAGTTGATGGTTATGATTATGCTTACAGCTTACTATCTGAACATTCTAGCAAATTCTGTACAGTTGTTGGGTGTAATTATGCATACAGGTTTCTATCTGAACATTACCAGTGAGCAAATCAGTTCAGCTGTTATATTGCAGCAATGTTAATACTTGCTAAGCATGGCTTAGCCCTGGTAACCTAGTCACACCACCCAGTCTGATACTCTGTAATAAGTGCATTCAATGCCATGTACAATACATGCGCATATGTGCTGTCCTTACAGTAGTAAGGGGTGTGAGTGTCATGTGTGGGACACAGATGTGTATGAGGCCTGTACAGCACTGTTATCCATATGAATGTGTTACATACAGGTGTAGTAGCCCAGGGGTCCGTGCTGGCACACTGGCATGTAGTGTATCATGGCAGTACTACTGTTGGCAGTGCTTACCCAGGCAAGAGCAGTGTGCTAAATGTAGTACTGACAAGAGGCACACCTGCGGACATAGCTGGACACTGAGACCTCCCTGCTGTATCCCTGGTGTGTGAGCTGTGTCACAGTATATACCCCTTACTGGGTAAGGTTCCATAATTTGGAATGTAACTGTAGACTACCGTATGTACAACACATGTTAATGAGGGCTCCCGACATGTAGTTATGGCATACATATTGTTGTCAGACATGTATCTGTCAACACACTCATGCTACTGCATAGCTACTTGCCAAGCTGATGACTGTCAGTCCCTGTACAGATGTGCAGATGGCAGGTATCCAGCTGGGATATGTACAGGCAACCTAAGCTTGAATAACACTGACATGTCTGCCCAACTGTGTAAGAACTGGCACATATAGGAGATGTCACCCTGTACGCACCACATGCCATGGGTACCTCCACTACACTAGCATAGTCAACAGAGCATGCTTGGGTACAGGTCTGTATCACAGACACTAACCATGTGTTGTATTGCATGGTGCATACATGTCAACTTGATCACCTCAGTGGCCATGTGCAGGAGGCAACTGGAGGGTTGGCTGATGCATGTCATTCTCACCATGAGCATCACCACAGTAGTGTCTGTCGACAGATTTCTCGCTGCCACCTGGTAGGTGGCAGGATACCACTGTACGCACAGCCCCTACACAACCCATCTACCCTTGGACAATAGCTAGGTACACAGCTATGTCCACCTACAGTGATGCACCCCTGTATTGACACATGTGTACATGTGCATGACTGAATATAGCAGTGTCTGTGTCTTAGCACACCTGTACTTGGGAATTCCATGAGGGTCTTCACAACTAATGCAACACCCATTGCCATAGTCAGTTGTGGCTGCTGCTGTATGAGACATTACATGTACCCTGCTAAGTTCCCCCCCACACCGGCTACATGAGCCTTACAGTACCAACAAAACAGTGTTTTACAAATGGGTTGATAGGCGTGGGAGACCCATTGTGGTCTGGCATGTGTGTGTAGTTGTGTATGTCCATTTATCTGTAGGTTAGAGCATTCTGAGGCCACATACTCAATACCCATTGCCACACAGTAGTACAGATAGTGTTGTTGCTGCCCATAGGTGAGGCATGACAATGCAAAACCCTACTACGTGTGTGGCATACACATTAGATGCATATCACTGTAGTACCATTGTTGGGGTATACTATGGGTTGTATCACAGTCACAGCCAATGTGTGATGGTGGGTATGGCAGAGTGTCATCATAGGTTTCAGGGAGTACATTATCCACTGGGGATGTGTGTGCTGTGTACACTGTCATTACACCAAGGTACACCCAGTATATGTCCCATGTACCACGTTATGGTTACCACTGTCACCATCAACCATACAGGTAACTGATACCACAATCCAAGCCAGTTATGCATGTGCTGTGTGCAGCCTACCTGTAGCACATTGGACACACGGTCACGTTAGTTAGCAGCGATAGGCCCTGGTATCTCAGATGTATGTTTGACTGTTATGTGTCTGTTAATGTGAAAATGACAGTATGTCACACTACGTATTGTTCATGTACACCCATTACATCCCCCATTAGCATACTGTACATGTCTAGGAGTGTTCTGAATGTAACATGCAACCTGGGACACACCTCACTCTAAACGCTGTGTGTTGTGTGCAATGTAAGCCACACACTTCAGTATCACTACATAGATAGGTAGTCCCAGTGTTGCCAAGTAACAGTGTGCATGTATATGGATGGGTCTACATCAGGTTGCAGGGTATACACGCCTCAGCGGGTCATCTGTCCATGTGGCACAGGCAATAACTGTTTTAGACACCTGTGACATGTGTTCAACAGTACCCCAGAAATGTCACAGACATGGTGTCACCACAGTGCTATACCCCATTGTGCAATATGACTGCAGACCATCATTGTGCTGACACATGTACACCTACAACACAAATGGATAACATTATAGGGACCACAATCAACCAGTGTTACTAACAGCTATAATGCACCATTGCTGGATGGCTACACTACCTGCCATATATGCATTACACTTAACTCCTTACATGTTACATTGCAGTACTGTGGTACACTGTAGTACAGTCACCATGTGCATCAGAACCATATTAGCCTGTCCCTGCATTGATGGCATGGATGACAGGGATGTGGCACAGGTATCATCATATGCACAGGGTGTGATGTGGGTTTGCCAGAGGCCGAGGATGGGCCATACATTTGACACCATGTGTGTGGGTGAGGGTTGTACTGTGGTGAGCTGGATGTGGTGATGTGGTGTGTGTAGGCATGGGGTTGCCCTAAGTGTGTTTGCATATTGTGTGGGTATGCATGCACACAGTTCTGCCATGTGACTGCCCTACACAGGTGTTTATGGACAGCTGCAGACCATACCTGGCAGGGTGTGCAGTTGATTGCCTCCAGCCATGGACACATGGACTGTGTCTGCCAGGGGTTCCCTGAGCATATCCAGGTACAGGCCTCGATGTGCTACTCTCACCTGATGATGACAAATGTCCTCTGGTACCAGGTCCCTTCTGGGACTGGCCAGGACCATGTGCTCATGGCCTGCTGTGGTGTGGTGTGGACAGCGCCCTCCCACAGTGCCAAGGCTGGTACTGCCACTACGGGAGCCCCTTCATGTCCTAGCACATCCATGTTGTTTACCAGCTGTTGCCATTGCTGGCCTACATCCACGCGGCCGTCGCCGCACTCCCACCACACATTCAAGCACTGAAAGACCACTGTCAATGAGGGGCATCATCTCACTAGACCATCTATACATAAACTCAGTTAATCCATGGATGGCAGGATGGCACCAGCCAGTTCACAGGCGTTGTCATTTGCAGATGTGAGAGTAGCCCTCTGCAGCCTCATGACAGTTGCAGTATAGCTTGTATACTAAAAATTAAAAGTTTATATAGATAATGGGGCATATTTTCATATATGTTTATTTTTGGAGCTTCAATTATCTATCCACTATGGAACAACAAAGGGGCTGAACACTGAGAGTACAGTTTTCCCATTTATATTAGTAAACAAAGTTGACTGTATACATGTACATACAAGTTATACTACTCTACCTGTCCTTAGTTTTGCAGATTCCAACAAGACTGATTTTTATCGTGGACTTTTCACACAACTTTGGGATTTTGCATTTCATACTATAGTAGGTTTTGTAACCTGGACTTTGTATTTAAGGTACAACTAAACAAAGATAGAGAACGGATGTTGGGTACTACTGGTGGGAATACAACTTTGTAAATTACTTTCTGATTCACATTAACATGGTCTAGTGTAATCTAAGGCCATAGCCTTTAATATTTGAGATACTGTTGTGAATTTAATGTACTATAACTTTAAATTTACTGGGTGCATTAAACAATTGCCAGCTCTGATAGGTTAATTAACCAAAAGGAGCTCTTTTTAAACTGTGACAAATCACTAAAAACTTGTCTGATGAAGTTCAGTTACTGAAGTGAACGAAAAGCTCTTTACAAGTACTTTCTACTGTTTGGTTTCATCTACCTGTTGGTTTCTGCAATGTGAAAGAAGTTCTACAACTAAAAGAAGCACTATTGTTGGACTAACTTTTGAAAAGCAACTTGCTTCTTTGAATTTGCTACCATGTGGCTGGTTTGACTGTTTGACTCAAAGTGGATATTTTTTCAGTCACTCCACTGGAACTTTTATGACAGTGTGTTGACAGCTTACACTTGGGGTGAGAAACAGATTTTCCTTTTTACCAGCGATTTTGCTTGAAGAACTTCAAGTGTGGGTTTGGACTTTGACATTTTTAACATTTGTTTAAGGGAACCACTTGAAAATTTTTTGGTGGTTCTTGCTATGGTGGTGCACTTCTGGTGTAAGCACACTGTGTTTCAACTTGGCACTACTCAAGGAAAAGGTACTGTACTCCTAAAATACACCAGCTTTTTATATTGTTTGGCTTTTATATGTGTACAGCTGCTCTTAGTGTTTTTAAGAAAAGGTTTTTTGTGGCTGAGTGTGTTTTGACTTGATGGACTTATACACAGTGTGTAAACACACCAGCTAGTTTTATATAAACTTTTTGAACATACACTTGAAACGTTTGGTACTTGTTCACCTGTATTTCCAGTACAACAAGGAAGTACCGAGTTTTTAAGGTGGCTTACTGTGACGTAAAACCTTTTGGGTTACCTTGAACAAACTTTTTTATAACTAATAAAGACTTTTGTTTCATCCTACCATGGAGCCAGGTGTTTTTTGTTCATAGTTGGTGACGTTTATTGGTGGATTACATGGACTGTGTCTGCCAGGGGTTCCCTGAGCATGTCCAGGTACAGGCCTCGATGTGCTACTCTCACCTGATGATGACAAATGTCCTCTGGTACCAGGTCCCTTCTGGGACTGGCCAGGACCACGTGCTCATGGCCTGCTGTGGTGTGGACAGCGCCCTCCCACAGTGCCAAGGCTGGTACTGCCACTACTGGAGCCCCTTCATGTCCTAGCACATCCATGTTGTCTACCAGCTGTTGCCATTGCTGGCCTACATCCACGTGGCCGTCGCCGCACTCCCACCACACATTCAAGCACTGAAAGAACACTGTCAATGAGGGGCATCATCTCACTAGACCATCTATACATAAACTCAGTTAATCCATGGATAGCAGGATGGCACCAGTCAGTTCACAGGCGTTGTCATTTGCAGATGTGAGAGTAGCCCTCTGCAGCCTCAGGCCCTGTCTGTGGTAATGTTCTATACTTGGTTGTGCTGCCATGACAGCTTGAAACATGTGCCTGCTGGTAGCAGCTATGTCGCCTCTACCAGGGGCATGATGCTCAGTCGCCTTACCATGAGCACCCTGGGATATCTGCCTATGCGGTGCCCTGCCAGGCATCTGGCTATGCCTGCTGTGACTGGACACAGTAGGCATGGTTACCACACTTTCCTGTGCACTGCCAGCAAACGCCAGCTGTCCCTCCGCTATGGCCACTGGTGATGGGGTGTGTATAGGCACTGAAACTGTGTGTGGGGTTGGGGTGTCTAAAAGGGGGATGTCAAATGTTGGTGCAGTGTCTGCCCCTGACAACCCCACCTGTGCCTCAACATTACTATCATTATCTTCGGTGTCTGTATGGACATCAACATCAGATTGCATGCAGGAGGGACCCTGACCCACCTCGCCACCTGTGGGGAAAGCAATAAACACACTTTAAAATCTGTACAGCATTGCCTAACAGTACACACACACACACACACACACACACACACACACACACACACACACACACACACACACACGCACACACACACGAGCACACACACCTCCATAATACCTACCTGTCCATGGCTTTACAGATAGTCCCACGTTTATGTCCATGTGGTACCCCATCCTACATTACACTTGTTAACATACACACATTGATGCCACTCATTAACATATCAGTCCTCTAAATGCCTACACAAGTGGTCACAACACAAGGCCTGTTGCTACTTTACCTGTCTGACCTGTGTAGAGGTTTTACATGACCTCACTGCTGTCATTCGGTATGCACCCTCTGTATGTCTGGACATCATGAGCATGGCCCATATATGTGTCGGCTACTATGTTCTATCCATAATATCATGCAGTGGTGTGTCATGTGTATGTAATGCTGAGTACATGCCAGATATGCTACTCCTTCAGCCTATCATGTGACATCTGTAATATTTAGATACACTCCCTGGTGTTGACTAGTACATCCCCAATGCATCTGTTGTGCTGCATCCGTGGGTTATAGGTGACCTCTCTGCTGAATGCGATATTAATGGTGTACCTTGTGTCTACCTTCCCTCTGCATGCCTGTTCCATGCTACAGACCATATTATATTATCAGCTGTCCAGTGATTACACACATGACAAGTATTCCTGGTGTGTAATGTGGCAGTCCATGTATATGTACTGCATGATCCCAGAGGGAGGTACTGCTGTATGAACACCCCACAATCACACATGTGCATACATGGCCAGCCACACAAACACACACACATGCACACAAGCATCCTACATGCATCAACCTCCCTCCACTTCACCAGAGTGACCCTACAGACAAACTGACTACCCACCAGGATGCACACACACACACACACACACACACACACACACACACACACACACACACACACACACACACACACACACACAGACATACAGGTGAGGTTGCACAATGAAAGTACACACAATCCTCCTATTACCCCTCTGTCAACATGCATAACATATGGTACTCAACAGCATGCAGTGCAGCTATAGTCAATCCATGCTGGAAATAGTATACATGTGTGTGATGCATGTGCTGTGTCACTAGGTCAAGCCCCTTCCCCTGGATACTACTGTGCCCATGAACATGGTATTTCTGTGCACCTATTCTGCACCCTGCCATGTACTGTGCACCACACCTCACAGGTGTATGGCCCATTGCTGAATGTATACTACTGTGTCGGTTATGTCAGCTTTAATGCTCACAGCCCCTATGTGTTCCAGCAACTCATACCTGGTATGATATGTGGGCAGATGTCATTTGTGAATGCCTGATGTTTGATGCACAGCTCTCAACATCAGCGGACCATGTATGACCAATCCAATACTCTTACACTGACAACTATCAGAGCATAACGTGGCTATGGGGGTGTGCACACCTTTATTGATTTGATGCTCCCATCCTTGATCTGCATGGGAACACTTCATTGCATATCTTAGCAGTACACGAGCCCGATATTTGACATATGTCCTGTACTTTCACATGCAGTGTCTACGGATTGTGTTAGGTGTGTGGATGCTGACCGCATTGCATACACACCATGTGGGCATATGTGTGCACACCCTTATCATGATGGTTTATCGCACCTCTTGTTGTGTGTACTACAGCAGTCACTACTCCTGGCAGGGGTATACCAGCTGGGCCATCTGCATTTGTCAGTGTATGTTTAGTCTGCCCTACACATGTCCCCCTATTCTGCATGATTGCAAGGTCTACTCATGTGCACATCCCATGGTGTTCGCACACTGCCGTCACTATTGTTGTGGGGGTAGGGTTACGGCTGCTACATGTCCTGGACCTATGTGCAGATAGAGCCATTCAAAGCATCCTTAGGATCCCTGCTGCAGTACACTGGTGTGTATTGCTGACACCCCCTTCAGCCTTTTTGCAGATGCAAGACAAGTAAGCCCTACACATGTGTGTCACTTTGCAGTGTCCCATGCACTGAACACCACATGTTACAGCCTAGTCCAGCTGATAATGTGGACTACTGTAATGTCTTATGCCATAGTGTATCTCTGCAGCAGTTGCCATTGACCTACACTGGTGTTGCACTGTATATGGGTGTTGTTCTGAATATGTCCCTACTGAAGGCCATGTCTCCCACCATTATGTTACTCCCTGTGGACACATTCCACAATGACATGATGTTAGTTATCATGCAGGTGTCTGACATACCCTTCCAATACCCTATCCTGCTCACCCCTGTGATACCATGCATTTCACAGCAACAATACATGCACATGTACAGCATGCATTCTGGGTAGGTGTGCTAGATGTGTGCATGGAATATACCATTGCCATTACATGTCCAGTGTGTTGACAAGCATCTACATAAACCATACTCACCAGCTGCAGGCTGCTGCCTTGGTGGTATCCCAGAGGGACCTACATAAAAGGGTGAGAGATGCAATGTCAGTGACCACACCTGTGGCAGTGCTACAGGGTGAGTGCAGTATTACAATGCATCAATGGTACATTTCCACAGTACTACCACATCTGGACATCTGTTTATCACTACTATGCAGCAACACAATATATCTATGACATGTCAGATATGCATGATCTACCTGTACCTATGTGGATGCATATGCATCAGTGGTCTACTGATGTGCCCTGTGCCTTACCTGCATGCTCCTTTGCCAGTGTGTGGGTGGCACCCACCTTCACAAACGTGTCTGGCAGTTGGTGGCTGGCCGGATGGGCAGGTGCCATGAGGCTGGCCAGGAGCTCCTCCACATGTGTCAGGGGGGGGTATGGATGACATGCACCCTCCTGTGGTGAGATGATCCCCCCGGACTGCAGCTGCATGCCTACAGGCATTGTGAAGCAGGTCAGAACAATGATGCTGGACCTGCTCATAACTGCGGTTGTGCAGTCCGACATCATTGACCCTGAGAACTAGGTCATTCCACAGGGTGATCCACTCCTGCTGCTCATGGGCCGCCAGGCCAAACAGGACAGGGTAGTGCTGTATTAAGTGGGTGAGCAGTATCTCATTTTCGGTGGCAGAATATAACGGTAGCCATGCATGCGACATCTTGCCTGAATGACATAAAGATGGAAACAGGTCTGAGCAACTCATACAGCAAGATTACCACAGTTCTTAATACACATCTCTGTCACCCCCCCATCATATCAGTGACAACAAACTGTACACACAACTCATTAGGTATAGCTACAGCTTACCTACCAGTGGGACAGATATTGTAACGTACCACACTTTCTGCTATGTGTTTGTAGCCATGTTCCCTGTGTGGACACTATCATTGCTGGCCTGTTACAGACTATTCACCTACATGCCATTGTCAGGGCCACTATGGTCCCATATATGCCTGTGGAATGGCTGCTTTGTGATTGGTACATATCTGACATTCTGTGTTATTGGGGATATCTATGCATGCTGTTGGACATGTTCCAGGATTGTGTAGACTATTACTACCAACATATGTTCTATAACAGTGACACAATTGCATGTATATATAGTATTGCCCAGCAGAACCACCTCTCCTAACCCATCTGCCCATGCTACCCGGCCACATCACATGTGTGTCCCACCCTGAGGCCTCCTCATGTACTGGTCCTGCAATGCTGTCAGGTGGAACCAACCCAGGGGATGTTGATTTCCCCCTGGGGATACACACAGATATGTTCCTGTCCCCTGAGGTCAGGTCTAGGGTCTGTTCCATAACACACTCCACAGACACATGTGGGATGTGCTACATCACTCTGAGGCACCCAGTATACATTCACAGGGCCAACATACTCCTCCTGCTCAGCCTCCAGGCCAGGCACCTTCAGGACGTGGACTGCTGTTGTGCATGGCAGTGGATGGGAGGCTTGTTCCAATTGTGCCCATATTGGGGCCCATGGGGCATCCACATCACAGACCACACAAACCATCCAAGGTGTTTACCCACAACATGTGTCACATACCACCCCTGTAGACTGTCCTCTATATCTACCAACCCTGACCACCTCCACAACTATACCTGCCGTACTTCCCCATATTCCCATTCCACACTTCAGAGGAGGGCAATGTGGTCCCAACAAAGGATTCACATGTGACATACCTGTCCATGTTGCACACACTGCCAGCTGTAGATATCCTTGTGTCTTGCTATGTATGTTGTTTCCTCTCACATAGCATGCAGCACTGTGGTAGTAATGTAGGGGACATGTATTTACATACATACATGTTTGTGCATCCGTTTGTATATATGTAGACATGTGCATATAGGTATATATCTATATATGTGTAGATATATGTGATGTATATATGTGCCCATATATATGTCTACACATGGGTATCTGTATATTTGTGGACATACATGTAGATATATATATATATATATATATATATATAGAGAGAGAGAGAGATAGATAGATAGATAAATATATAGAGATATATACTTTTATATATCATAAATATGTATACAAAAATGCATACCTATATGTGGGGTACATTCAGACATCAGGTCCACAATCTCACAACACCTTCCTGCACAGCTGCACTGTTCTGCCTTGCTACAACGCAGACAGGTGCCACATATGGACACAGCCTGACATTAGAGGGGTATATGTAGGACCAGATTGCAGGTAACTCTATTACACACCTATGGCATTCCTGCATGCTATATTACAGATTAACTTGAGTATCCTGCAAGGGGTGGGCTGTGGGTCCCATGTGTCCATCATAATGGCATTACTTCCACCACCAGCTATTGGCCACGTAATATACATACTTCCCATTACACAACACACACTATGATGGTTTACATCTTGTCAGTCGGTGCTGATCTGCACAGTTGATGGCTATGGCCCACTACCCACAGGGACAGACACTATTGTCTATAGCAGTTGTTCAGTTGAACATCATTACAACAACACCTGATGGCACATATAAATCTTTCCACATCATCTATCCCATTAGTATGGACCAGGTACTACATTCAATTACATGCATATATATTTCACATACCTGTTGTGGGAATGATGTCTGTTCTGGATAGTTAGCTGGATGTTATTTATTTATTTATTTTAGTCTCTCTCTCTCTCTCTCTCTCTCTCTCTCTCTCTCTCTCTTTAGTAAATGGATTGAGCTGCTTTGAATAGATTGCAGCATGGATTTTGTAGATGATGCACATGATCAGGTGATGGCCTCTGCACCAATCAGTGTCTTCCACTTGCTACCTGCATGCAGCTTGCTGTGTAGTACTTCCAATTACCACTGTCATGGCAACCACCTACTATAAATCCCTACATCATGTGGGCGTGGTGCCTTTACCTTTCCTGTGTGATGGGCATCCTTCCTGTGTGTGGGCATCAGTGTTACAGACAGCAGGTAGCTATACCTATTATAGGAGAACCTGCACACTCAGGCCAACTACATATTTGCAGGAGATTCCAGAACTACAGACAGAGTGTAAGTAGAGTTGTTGTATGCATTGTATGGCACTGGTGTTACAAGGTTTGTGTGTACATACTAGTTTAACTGGGAATGCAGTCTGTCTGCATAGCTCTCAACTGTGGGCCTATCGTCTTGATAGCCAGAGGTGTGCCTATTATGTTTTGTCTGTTCACCACACAGGTCTTGTGTCAGATATTTCACTGGCAGTGTGTGTGTTGAGTGCTATCAGTACATGGCTACATACATTTCTGTTTCTAATGTCATATTCCTGACTAAAGGTATGATGCATAGTATCCTGTAACACCAGTGACGTGCTTAGTGTATGACAACAGTTTTCCACATATGGGCCTGTGTTCCAGCCTCTGTCCTCCACTTACATACCAGGCTTTGCACATATGATATGCTGTTAGGGGTTGTTCTGTAGTGGGCTGTGAGTATGTCATGCCACCATTCCTGCCATCAGTCCACTGCTGTTTTGTCCCCCACACATACAGTGGGGTTGGGGCCATATATGAGTGGACTTCACCTACACAATACATGTGTTCCCTTATGCACTCCAGAGGCCAGTGTATGTAACAGTGGTATATGGCCCTGTAATATTGAGTCTGGGGGGGGATGCACCATAACTAACCTAGGCTGTTACAACATGTGGGGGTATCAGGGGTAAGTTGCCTTAAGGTAACTGGATGTACATTACCATACAATCCACCTTGGGTAATTGCAGGCCTACTGCCTCCTGTCATACAGACTGTTTTGTTTGTCAGTGTGCTTGTGATGGTGTCACTTATGCCTTGTTATGTAACAGTTACATCCCATTGTGTCAACGGAGGTCTTTACCCCCTAGGGATTGTGTAGAGGCTAGATAAGGCTGCTGATCTACACATCATTACATCTACATTCTTTCTTTTTCCTCCTGTGGCCCAGTCTGTCTTACTACTGTACTACTTGAAAGGCCTCCTGCCTGGAGCAATATTTTTACTGTATCCGATAACTACTGTATTAGTATAACACTACTTCACAGTTTGTTTTATATTATAATTACAGCTATGTCACAAACAGCTATATGATTTCATATTAGCTTTCCCATGTATGCAAAACCTGTGTGTGGTGTTATATCATTCTCTCTCTATATAGGTATATGTTGCAGACACAAATTGTCATGTGTGGGTGGGTGGGTCCAGTTCCAGTGGTGGTAACTGTAGGCATAGTAGTATAGTGGCCATGTGTAGTATTGTTATATATATATATATATGTATATTTCTATCTGTGTGTGTGTATGTGTAGTTACATATCTATATATATATATATATATATATATATATATATATATATATATATATATATATATATATATATAAAACTAGCTGTACCCAGCCACGCGTTGCTGTGGCTCAGACTGGTTAAACGGAAAAGAAAGAAAAAAGAAAGCGCACGTTTCTAATATGTTTCATTTCACAATGCTTGCGGGTATACAATATTTTTTGTTGTTCCATTGTCTGTGTAGATACAGAGATTGTCTGGCTTGCCGACTCTAGAACACGCAACATATAATTGTCCATGTGAGAAGCAATCTGTGTGTAGATCTAAACCGCACAGTTCTAAAGATTGGCCCTGAGCTTTGTTGATGGTGATTGCAAACGCCAATCGAATTGGAAATTGAAATCTCTTAAATTGAAATGGCATATCTGTTGGAATCAAAGGAATGTGAGGAATGAGGACATCTTCACTTTTGAAAGGTCCTGTCAAGATTGTTGCTTCTATGACGTTGCTCATTAATTTTTTTACTGCAAACCGTGTGCCGTTGCAAAGCTTTGACTGGTTGATATTTTGCAACATGATAATTGGCACGCCGATTTTCAATTGCAGTACGTGCGGTGGCATCCCTGGCAGATTGAGTGAATTCAAAAATTTTGTTGGATAATTAACCGCTTCATCTGCTTCCACAACAGTGTCGACGGACTTGTTATGTGACTGCCTCGCTTTTAATGTTAGTCTGAATAATATTGTTAAGTTCGTAGACGTCTTTGTTCTTGGCCGCAAGAATAGCTCGTTCAGTCAGCCAATCGTGATTCTTATAATTGGTTTGAATATTGGGAAATACTTTTTCAACCAATTCTTCTTTTGACGTCACTAAATTGCAGAAGTTATGAGACAATGAAATTCGTCCTGAGGTCAGATCAACCCACACCTTTCTGTTTCCAATTTCCAGCAACTGATGTGAGAATATCTCAGCTGATCGATCGTTTTGCAGCTGGACACGCATATTTGTAGTTAATTTTAGCATCTTTACGTGTCATCACAAAGTAGAGTATTTCAGGCAAGCATTTTTTGGTGTCGATCGAGGAGAGCGAAGCAGATCTGAAGCTGCAGAACGCGATTGCTGTGCTCGTAACCGTGCATCCTCAAGTCTGGCTGCACGTCACTCTGCTGCTTCCTCGGCACGTATTTGAGCCATTCTTTGTATGTTTCACTCGTTCGCTGATGCCGTTCTTCCTCAGTTTGATTTGCAATTACTCATCGCACTGCTTCCGTTCCGTGAGTATGACGACCTAAGTTTGATCTTCTGCGAGGCATTATTTGGATGAACTAAAGCAGATCGATTGCACTAAAAAAGAAGGAAAAAAGTTATAACAAAAACATTTAAAATTGCATATTTGTATACAAATATATAGAATCCATAGTAGGTATATAAAAACACGCGCGTATTTGAATGCAACGTGTGACATCTATATAATAGTAGGTATATAAAAACACGCGTGTATTTGAATGCAACATTGTGTGAAAATTTCAAAGCAATTGGTGAAGAACTTTCGGAGATTTAAGATTTTGAACAAACGAACATTTACATTTTTATTTATATAGATTATGTATATCTGTATCTGCATATATGTGTCTGTGTATATGTATAATAGGGAAGTTGATTGCTTCCACATAGTACATTGCCTGTGGGAGCCAGACTGTACTGCATGATATGTTACTGATACCAACCTGACATCATACAGGTGGGATGGAGTACTGTTAACATCTAGTGCCCATGTCGTGTTAGGTCCTGGTTATGGGATCTGCAATAGTTGGTAGTGTATTGCAGGGCAGACGTGTTCTGCTGTGTGGGGCCTCTCAACCCCATTAACGTTACATGTGGACATATATGTTTTTGTTATGTTCCCATTGTTTTATACAGATGTATGTCCGTATATACCTATATAGATATATATATCTGCTTACATATATGTAAATTGCTGTATATATAGACATATCGATGTAGCTATATATATATATATATATATATATATATATATATATATATATACATATATATATATATGTATAGTAATATCTATATATATATATAGATAGATATATATACATATATATATATATATATATATATATATATATATATATATATATATATACATACACAGACAGATATATATATATATATATATATATATATATATATATATATATATATATATATATTTACACTCCCGGTCAACAAATGTAAATAAATAAATAAATAAAATAAACATATATATATGTAGATATATATATATATATATATATATATATATATATATATATATATATATGTGTGTGTGTGTGTGTGTGTGTGTGTGTGTGTGTGTGTAAGAAACTGTTGCAGAAAAGAGGAAAATCCCAGGATGCAAAAAACTCCCTTACCAGCCGCAGTAAGAAGCTGAAATCCCTCATAAAATCCTCCAAAGCTAGTTACGAAAATAAAATTGCCAAAGATTCCAAAGACAACCACAAGGCATTCTATAACTATGTCAAGAATCTAAATGGCAATGCTCAGATCTGCTCTGAGCTACAACAGGATGGCATTAAATATACTAATCTCAAGGATATTGCAATATCCTGGATGATCGATTTAGTGCCAACTTCACCCCCCTCTCACCCCCTAAAGGGCCCATCTCAATACCAAAAGATTGACAAATTCCAGTAATCACGGCCACACAGGTAGAAACTGCACTCTCCAAAGCTAAGAATACAGCATCCATGGGACCAGATGACATCCCGGGGTGTGTACTACATGAAATACAAAATGAACTGGCACCTCACCTAAGTGTCATGTTTAATCATAGCCTCACCTCAGGCTTCATGCCCACTGAGTGGCGCATAGCTACAGTTATCCCACGCCACAAGGGGAGATCCACCTTGGATCCTGGGAACCACCGTCCCATCAGTCTGACGAGCCTGATCTGCAAGGACATGGAACGCATTATCAGGGAACTTATAAACAAAGACATTGGCAACCTTCAAACACTGGACCCCACCCATTTTGGTTTTGTGAAGGGCCGATCTTGTCTACTGAACCTGATTGACTTCTTTGAATCAGTCTCCAGAGCTGTGGATGAGGGTAAGGTGGTCCACACAGCCTATCTCGACCTCGGCAAAGCCTTTGACACCATCCCCCACTCTGGAATAATAGATAAACTTACTAAACTGGGCATAAATCCCTACATCACTCGATGGGTTGCCAACTGGCTTACTAACAGAACGCAGACTGTAAAAGTAGCTGACTTCAAATCCAAATCTAGACAAGTGACAAGTGGAGTACCTCAGGGTTCAGTCCTGGGACCACTCTTGTTTGGGATCTACTTCTCTGAATTACAGGCCAACACTAAGGGACTCTGGCTAACAAAGTTTGCAGATGACTGCAAACTGGGAGCCATTATTGAATCCCCAAATTATGTGGATAGTCTACAAAAGGGCCTTACAGAAACAGATTCTTGGTGCCAGAGCCATGGGCTGAAGCTTAATGATAAGAAATGTATAGTTATCTCCTTTGGGGAAAAACATGTACCCTTGAATTACCACATAGGTGGCAGTACACTAAACACCGAAAGTGTGATGAGAGATTTATGGACACAGGTAGGCAGTGTTCTCACCTTCGATAACCCCATCGCCATAACAGCAGGAAATCCTTCTATGTGGCACACCTCATCACTAAGTGCTTTACATCTAGAATCATTGTCACACTGTATTCATCCCTCATTAGACCCATTATAGAGAACAATGCCCCATTTGTTATGTAACCCACAAAACATCTGCAACAGCTGGAAAGGCCACAGAAATACCTCATTAAAAGAATCACAGGCCTAAAGCAGATGCCCTATGCTGACTGCCTAAAAAAACTCCAGATATACTCTGTGGCATATCGTCTATTCAGAGGTGATCTCTGCTTAACATACAAGACCATGTTAAACCCTGAGCTGTTGGACATGCTCCACTTAAAGCAATCCCAATCTCTCAGAGCCACATGCTCCAGGGATCTAAACCTTATCATCACAATGAACAAAACATGCTGGAGGGATAGGTTCCTGACCCAGAGACTCCCCATACTCTGGAATAGATTGCCCATACATGTCAAGCAGAGCGCTTCCTTGGCCCTCTTCAAAAGGAACCTTGACGATTGGATGGGGGATAGGAAATTAACCCCGTGGATTATGCCAGTTGCCATGCTAGACAGGGGTCCAGGGATGTAAATATTGTGGGAAGAAATATTCAGGGAATTGTTATGGTTAGGCTTGTATAGGCCCTAGGACCGATAGCCTAGTACCAACCTATGAACCTATACACACACACACACACACACACACACACACACACACACACACACACACACACACACACACACACACACACACATCTACATGTTGAAATACATTCCCTGTACTGATGAATGACTGGGCTGGATGATATGATTGTAAAAACATCAGGGTTATGTATATCTGACATGGCTTAGTGGTAAATCACTTTGGCTATGGTGTGCAGGGTTTGGGGTTTCAGCCTTGCAGATGCTGTGTATTTTGTTGCTGTGCAGAATAAGGGCCATTGGATACAGAAAGATTAAGGCACTTTTAAGCCATTGTAAGTGGGTTTGTGCACTGGTAAGCAATGCTAACCTCCAGTTAAATATGCTTACAGAGAGTTAGCTCCAAATTTGCTTAACCTGTGTGCTCATTGCTTACCCCCTGTGCAAATGGGCTTAAACCCACTTACTAGTGCTTCAGTATGCTTACTACTGCTTATTGGTGCTTACACTTGTTTACTCCCACTTACAATTGCACTGATTTAGACAGTAATATGTAATGGCTCTTGAGAAGGTGGGGGATTTGGAAGCTGTATGGAGTTGTCAATCATTACACATTTTACCTTCCATTTATATCCATGATTCCTGTGTACATATGCTGTATGGGGCACATGACACTGACACCTCACATGTGCATTTAATGCAGTACTCCAGTTCACAAATATATGTTATTTAGTGGGTTATGCAACTAAAATATTGGTCATAACATGATTTGCCATGGAAAATGGAATATGCTGAAGTGGGACTCAAACCAGGATTGCCTGCACGTAAAGCGAATGCTCTGCCCACTACAATATTGCTATACTGCTTCATTTGCATATATCTTCCTTGTTATCCTATTCAGCCATTTAAGCTACATTAACTGTAGGTAAGCGATGGGCACAGCCGCGCACCTACGGTTAGCTTTAATCAGTTTCTTAAAAAAAAAGAAAAAGGGTTTGTTCATTTTATTTGTATTTCCTATTGCTGTTGTAATGTGGGGGAATGCTGCTGGAGATATGTGGACACCTATGAGCAGTCTCTTTCATTTTTTTGGCATTTCTGCTGTTCTTCATTGTGGGGCCATGTATATTCTGAGACCTCTGCTCTTAGACACGCTAACTGCAGTCTTACATGCTCCGTGTAAGATTAGGAGCTCAGGCAGCGCGCCTTCATTAATATGTATTGTGTGCTGCTGTCATGCTCCTAAACGGCCGCTTCCATGCAGGACTAAGCTAGTCCTGCATGGAAGAATAGTAAATCCGGGGGGATGTGTAATAACAATACTAACTAATTATACAATTATATATATTTTTATAGATAGTTCTTAGGGTTCTTGTACACAGACGTGAAGAAGTCTAGAAGGACAAAAGCAATCTTTGTTAACAATAGGTTATGAAAATAGAATATGATTTTTACAGTTGATTTTTTACATGCAAAGTGTGTGTGTGTATATATATATATATATATAGATAGATAGATATATATATATATATATATATATATATATATATATATATATATATATATATATATATATATATATATATATATATATAGATAGATAGATATATTGACTGTCAAATGGACTAAGGTTGATATATTTCCAGCCATGTAGTATATTGCCTTAATCTACTTAATGATCTGGTTAAATAAGAGGTACCACATCATTATAAATTTTATTTGAAGTACATAAGGGTTATATTATTATGACTGCGGGTCTATATTAGAACACCGAATGTTCAAAATTTAGAGTGTTCTAATATCGACCCGTTTTCAGCGAATGCTGAAAATATCGAAGAAACAGAAAACCAATTTT
Source organism: Protopterus annectens (assembly GCF_019279795.1). Taxonomy (NCBI): domain Eukaryota; kingdom Metazoa; phylum Chordata; order Ceratodontiformes; family Protopteridae; genus Protopterus; species Protopterus annectens. The sequence goes on along the minus strand of NC_056737.1, from coordinate 1,090,388,403 downwards.
TTTCCTATCGAAAGAATTTGGTTGTCCGTTTCTGTTGCTTCAGTATTTTCAGTGCTGTGGTGGAAAGTTACGGGTCAGGTTCAGGTAAGTGTGCGATTGTGTGGACGTCAGGGTTAGAGCGGGTTAGGTGAAGTGCGATTGTGTGGACATGAGGGATAGAGCGGGGTATGTGAGTTAGGGTTAGGGCGTGGGTGAGTTGACCTTAAGGTTAGGGTTTGGGTTAAGGTAAGTGGATAGTTAGCAGTGTATGTATAGTTTAGTGTAGGGTTAGGTGTAAGAGTTTAGGTGTATGTTTGTGGATTGCTGTTTGTTTGGTGTGCTTGTGATGTGTGTATGTGTTTTGGAACAGGAAAAAAAATTGATTTCTGAATGGTCAATGTTTTAAATTTTCAATTCATAGGGTTCGATATTAGAACACTCAAAATTTTGAATGTTCGGTGTTCTAATATAGACCCATGACAGCTACTAAGTAGGGCAGGACCAGCTCGAATGTCACACTGATGGGGGGAGGGATGTGAATTTAACATGTGTACCAATAACACTTTGTTTTACAGCACAATAAACCACTCCCTTGCCTGATAAAAAGTATATATATATTTAGAAAGCTTGTGGGGAAACGATTACTCTATTTTTGTTTTACTTGGATCGCTTGTCTGTGTACTTAATAAATGATTTTCGACCGGAAACAGACTGCCTGCTTTGCTTGGATTACTTATGAATACTTAATAATTCTGTACAATTATATATATATATTTATTTATTTTTATTTTTTTGACTTAAGACGAGTTAAAGTTTGCAACTTCTACTACTATTGTCTGGTCTGATTAATATACAGTGATTAACTAGAGATATATGGACTGAAAATCTTCCACACAGAGAAGATGTTTACACTGTTTTGTTTTTGAACCTCTACACTTGTTTAGTGGGTTGTTTTGAGACTTGGGGATACCACGAAGATTAACTGTTTTTTTTTTTTTTTTTGAGCTTGTATAAACCATACCTAGAAAAAGCATGGCTGCCCCCCCACCAAAAAAAAGATAATCACCTTTTGTGTATCCCTCTGGGATGAAGGCATTAACGACCACAGTCATATATTTCAAATGGTTGTTGTTAGACATGTACATACCACACTACCTCCAGAACAGAGCAATCATCTATGTACTATTCTGATTTCAAACCGGAATTAAATAAAAACACACGGAACACAATAAAATATTTTAACCTGCTGTTGTCAGACATATATAAATGGTATGCTTCCTTTTCCTCACCCCCAAAAGGTAAGCAGATTATAAATGTCTAATGTTTGATTGTGAGTAAAGTGAAAAAAATAATTTTCACACTAATGTAATCTAATTTGCCTTTCTTAAACAATACACTGTCCATAGACAAGCTATAGTGACTTTATGTGCACACCCCTGAGGTTTGTGAGGGAAATTACAGAAATAGTGCCCATTCTGACACACAATGTAAAGTGTCTTTGTCTGCGTACCACTAAACAGGGCCAGTTGTAGATGCTGAAATCCACTTTACTTTCTGGACATCTAATAATTTGGCTGTTATGTGATGCAGAAATATAATGACTTGCTGTTTTTTGTTTGTTTGTTTGTTTGTTTGTTTGTTTGTTTGTTTGTTTGTTTGTTTGTTTCACTGTCCATAGACAAGCTATAGTGACTTTATGTGCACACCCCTGAGGTTTGTGAGGGAAGTTACAGAAATAGTGCCCATTCTGACACACAATGTAAAGTGTCTTTGTCTGCGTACCACTAAACAGGGCCAGTTGTAGATGCTGAAATCCACTTTACTTTCTGGACATCTAATAATTTGGCTGTTATGTGATGCAGAAATATAATGACTTGCTGTTTTTTGTTTGTTTGATTGTTTGTTTGTTTTGCTATTACCCAGAAGAGGTATGTATGTGCCTAGAATATTGTATGTATCCCCAGACAAAAATGAATGATATTTTTACACAAACACACACATACACACACACATACACACACACATACACACACACACACACACACACACACACACACACACACACACACACACACACACACACACACACACACACACACACACACATACACACGTACACACCTGAAAGCCAGATCTTTCACAAAATGCACTGACATTTTACCAAAGAATACATGTACTGACATTTCTTCAATCAAGCCAGGTTTATCACAAAATGCACAACCTGCATTCTTAACTACTTGCAGATTGAAGGAACACCAATTCCACTTACAGTTTTTTTTTTTTTTTTTGGTAACCATTTGAAATGTTGAGACCTGCTAGAGTATGTCTTGAAACATAGAGACTGACTGGACAAAAGAATGGACAGAAATATATATATATATATATATATATATATATATATATATATATATCTATATATCTAGGACTGTTGAACAAAAGTTCAACAGTCCGAACCCACTATCACAGAACACACTTTAGTGAAAGTGCTTTTCACCGAAAAGCACTTTCGCTAAAGTGAGTAAAAAAACCCATTAAACTAACGGTTATGATGGGGGGCAAGCCCCCCTGCACCGCCGCATGTGGGGATCTGTGCCCCCCACGCCCTCCCTACTTTAATATTCTCACTCTGAGATCACACTACAGTGGGGAAAGGAAATATTCCCTTATCCGCACTGTAGTACGATCTACGCAACAGTCATTCCCCCACGACTCCCTCTAGCTGCAGGCATACTTTTGCGAAAGTTCTTTTTTGGTAAAAAGCACTTTCGCGGAAGTATGACTGGCCGTTTGTGCTTCGGTGAAAAGTTTCTTCGGGGATCAGTACAGATCCCATATATATATATATATATATATATATATATATATATATATATATATACTAAGTCTAAGATGCCATTTCTTAGAAAATACCATTTTCTCTGAAGTATTGTCATCTTAGAGTTGGTATATATAAGTTCGGGGGGCTTGCCACCCACATGGAGGGTGCAAGGGGGGGCTTGGCCACCCCTGCAAAAAGAAGTTTAAAGGAGAAGAGTGATTTTTGAGATCTGTTCTTCTGAGTTTTTGGTCTTTTTTTTTTGGCTTGGCGGCACTCAGCATTTTGAGTGCTGGCAATTTTTTCAGGTGATAGAGGAAATTAGATCATGATAAACCCACACAGATAGAAGCATATGTTTCATTCTTTGTCAAGAATTCTGGACATCTGGACAAAGTCAAAACTATTGTGGAAACAAAGTCCCAAAACCAAGGACATTTTTAAACATTGCTCTAATTCTTGTAGAAAAGTTAATAGGACAACAGCTTTTGTATCAAGAGGCATTTTCTGTACAATATAAAGTATGAAACTCTAATGTCTGGTATCACTGACTGATTGTAATTTTCAGTGATGTACTCGAAAAGTTAACATTTTTCAAGAGATAGGGCAAAACTATGAGGCAGAATCAGGGCTATTTTGCAATATCAGGGATAGCTGAGATGTATGATGAAAAAACATATACCTTTGAACAAGTAAAATTTGTTCACAGTAGGCCATCTCCTAACTTCTGGAGGTTAGTTGTAACTTATGTCGGAGAAATAGTAAAATACACTTTTTGCACTGCACAGTGGAAATGCCTACATGTTACCCTAGAGAAGACAAATGTAGGTCATATTTTCTTCACTTGGATTGCTCATACAGGTGTCATTGTATGATCTAGCATGTTCACTCATACGTAACTCCCACCATACTGATACACCTTTGGTGGATTATTGCTTAAACAATTGACAACCCAAAAATAAATTCTAATAAAAATGAAAGTGACAAAATGTTTCATGAAGGAAATATTATATGATATCATAGATGAGAATCTTTATTTATGGGGGTAAGACAATATTTTTTTCATTATCTGTTAAATATACTGCATGCCTTTTTGCTGATACAACCCACACTAAAGGCCAGTGCAACACAAGAAATTATTTATTTTTTTATTTTTCTCATCTTGTTCTTCCAGGTTTTATGACATTGAGATACCTGAAGGGGTTTATGAAATTCCTTTTTCACACTCACAAACCTGAATCCTCAAGATATGTGACATGTAGTGCAATTCATGTAATAATGAGTAATACACTGAGCACTATGGATCAGTTTAATAATAGTATTCACCGTATTAGATAGCCATGAATATCACAGATAGAAGGTGTGATACTTAAATGTTTCCATTAAGCCAAGGCAGTCAACACTTTAGCATAAGCCATGAAATAGCAGATGGTATTTTGTGAAGCTGTTGAACTTGGTTAATGCAACCCGTATTCAGATTTGCCATTTTCCTCTGCTGTGGGAATGCTTTGTGTAGCAGTAAGGCAAATATGCCATTTGCATAGAAGACAAGCCTAGATTATTCATAATCTCATTCCAAAGCTTTTAACAGAATAATGTTTCTCTGTGAAGTGTGAAGTCATAGTTTATAACTCAGCAAATGGCTCTTGCAACAGAGGAACATTTCATGTGGAGATATGGGGCAGGTCCCCTGAGGTGTGTTGTCAGACACTATTAGGTGCTTAATGTGCATACTGATGTCTGCCACAAACCACTTGTCCTGCTCACAACTCTGCACCAAACATATGCCTGGGCTGCCATTTCATCTGCAGCCTGTGCACCATACATGTCTCTACATAGACGCAGCAGCATACTAATGAGCTGAATCGAGCGTTGTGGTTCCACAGAGTGACTGACATGCACTTTGTGTTGTTGAAAAAGCCTGTAGTATACCAGATGTCAGCTTAATTTTACTTTAAATTATTCCTGATATCTTAAATACAGAGGCCCACAGAGGAGCCATTATGTGTACTGGAGTCCTCTGCAATCCATTGTTTCATATAATAAAATCTTTAGGTAACACTAAAGTTCCTGTCTCTCCTTAGATGCAGACAAATTTGGAAGTCTAAATAACCCCTTAGTAGTGTACTCTATACAATGGAAAATTGCTTTCTGAATGATATTTCTGAGTCAAGTGTGGGTTTGTTTCTAATTATTTTTATAACATTATTCTTTGCAGACATAGTCATAATTATGCAACAAAAGTGTTGTAAAGGAAACATCAGATTACAAATTGCTGTGGTAAATCTCGGGCTAAATAATTAAATGTAATCTACTAAGGATTATACCAACCACTGTACTGCTAGTTCCATATATACAAACAACTCAGTCATGATTTAGGTGAAATAATAGATAGGCACGGTCTGTGGCTGTCTTTGCTGCCTACTCTGGTTTGGACTTAGGCACTGAAATATATTTACACTGTTTTGTGTCTGTCCAAAACAGAACAAAGTTCTTGCCAGTCTAAACTGTTGATTGGCTGAGCAGGGGGTGTGAATGTAATGTACTGACACATTCAAATACTTTCAGATTAGCAAAACAAGAAATACAAAGTATTTCCAAAATACTTAAGCTGATTACTTGTCAAAGTGAAAATGACATTGCTGTCATTTTTCAGCCTTCCGGCTCTGTAAGTCTATATGTACCACTTAGCATTATCTGATATTAGGTTTTTTACTCCATTCTTCACAGAAATAAATCAGCTTCACATACTGCTTGTAAGTGAAAACACCTGCTAGAATGATTTTGCTTCATAGTATGAGAACACAGACAGCTCTGAATTTGGAATAAGAAAGAAGGTCCTTTAAATTACTTAGGAATGCAATTCCTCAAGTACAGTACCAAAATTCAGAAAGTTCACTAAAATGGAGATAAATGCAAGGGTGTGGCAAATCAGAAATAATATGAAGTCGAACTGCAGGACAAGTAATGTTTTCACGCTACTAGATATTTTTTTTCCTAAATTGGCTACAGATTGCTTTATTAAACTAATTAGATTTTTTCATAACAACTAGAAATATTATTTCACAAACACAATGTTTTATAAATATATATTTATTAACTTTAAAACATAATTATTAGTATTGTTTACAACTGATAATTGGTTTAATAATAAATGTTTCCTAAATACTGATTGTTCTCTACTACTGAAACATGTTTTATTACAAATGATTATCAAAAGTATGTTTACATTGTTATTTGTTATTTCCGCTAGCCTGGGTCAAGGCTACAAAGACTATAAAAGCAGTTCACTAACCTGGTTAATCAATTAATCAATAAAATAGGCTTAGTTATTCATTGCTTGACTGAGTGATTGAATTTGTTAACTAGAGTAGAACACTGATCAGTTCTGATCAATTTCAATTTTTGTCCTGGGTCAATAATATGACCACTTGTACAGAGTACATAAGATAACAGAAACATGATATAATAGTGAATAAAATAAAAATAATTTGCAATGCTAAGAATTATAATTAACTTCTACCCCTCTATCATTAATAGAAGGCTATTCTGTGTGTTTTTGTTTTTTTGCTACCCAGTTCCTTTTCACCTCCTGCTTTGCAACTCAGAAGGTATGTTTGTTCTTTGAGAGACTTGTTTGTTCTGGCCCACCTGCCTGTTTTGAAAAGGTGGGGGGAGACTGTTTAGGTGGACAAGTAGGTTCTGAGGAGTGTGATGTTTGTCAGGGAGTTGAGAGAAAGGAGTGCGATAGAGGTGACAGGAACTAAGGTGACAGGATATTTGGCGAAGAAAAAAAAGCAGTTCAGTGATTAAAGGACACACTGCAGGAAAAAATATTATAAATCCACAATAACTCAGTATGTCCACCAAGGTTTCAGGCATTGCCAGGATATTTGGTCTGAGGCTTAATAGGGCAAGTTGTCACTGGTAAGTTATTTTAGAGTCTGTAAAATGGATTGGGCTTGACCATATCCTACGGGGGGGGGGGTAGGTGCCCACCTATCACTTGGACACAAGCCTACAAGGGAGTGAGTTGTCTGGCATGTTACAATAAAGAAGGGTTGACCAATTTGAGGGAACAAAGCAAAAAAAGTGTGTGTGTATGTATGTATATATATATATATATATATATAGAGAGAGAGAGAGATAGATATATTTTTAATTAAGAATTAGCAGGAAGGTGTTAGGTAAATTGGGGGTCTGGAATGACTTATCCAGGGGTGCTGGGGGTTTTAACTTAAGTCCAAGGAAGCTGTATGGCTAAGTATCGATGCTGGTTACTAATATGTTGCTTTATTATGCTTTATGGTAGGTATTGAGGTAATGAGGAAGAAATAGAGTAAGATCCAGCCACAAGTAGCTGTGTTGTTCCAGCAGGCATTGCTGAATATGCAGGACACTGGGGGGGTCACAGCCCAACCAAGGCCAATGTTGGAAAAAAAGGGAGGTGAAAAAATACAGTGCACAAGTAACATATTTCACAAATTTGGAAGGGGGAGGTTGTGAAAGAAAGCCTGTGGTGCCTCAGACTGCAGCAAGTAACAGACATGATGCTATTGTTGGGGGAAATGAACAATAATCACTTTGCAGATAAATAGTTAAGGGGCTTACTTCAGGACATAAATGTTGAAGGTGGGGTGCCGTTGCAGGAATTGCTTAGAGGTGGTGTGGCAGCAGGGCATCAAGGACATATGCCAGGGCAGTTATGTGATCAGTAGTTTGTTGTGAGTGAGACAGTGAAAGTAGCTAAGGAGAACAATCTTCTAGAGAGTCCAGTGGGACAGGCCGGCAGGAAGGGACTTAGATGAGAAGCAGATTCCAGGAAAAAGGGTCCGAGCAGCTGCATCATGAATTAGTTTGGTGGCCATGGGATGAGGTGTGTTTATCATGCCACACATCCCTGCACTGGTGAAATTAAAATTACCACTTGCAGAGAATATGGATTTTTTTTTATTTGTTAGATGTGGATCGGGCTTAAAGGGTAGCAGAAGCTAAATGTTCAGCTTCACAAGATTTGACAGTTTCTTTACCCAATTTGGAGAAGAGGTGTTCAACTAGATTTAGGGCCAGGACTTGGGATTACTGGGTTCTGGAATCTGTGTACTTTATGGCAGCAATTCTATGAAGGAGCCAGAGACTGAACGTCTGTTATTAGAGTAATTTGTGATGATTAGAGAGTCTCAAAGGTTGAGGAGTTGCAATGCCTGTCACTGGCATGATCAATATTTTATGAAACTTGAGGTGGGAATCTAGGCATGCAGATATGTCACTTGAAAAAATGAAAGACAAGGTAGACATGATGCCTATGGTAGTTCAGGAGTGGCTGGAGGAAGACTTCAAAGTCTTTTGAGTTTTTAACTAGGAAGATGTATTTGGTCTATGTGGAGGTTAGCATAGAGCTGTTACTATTGTGCCAGAACACGTAATAGGGTAAGGTGCTGGAATAAAGATAAAGGTAAGTTAGGTCAAACCCCTCCCTTGCCACAAGGGAGCCATAAAGGGGAAGGAGTGGTACCTCACCAATGAGAGAGAGTGGGAGTTTTCAGCCTCCTACAGGATGTCCACCCTCTTTGGGTGGGGTCAGGAGACTGGCCAATTCACTCACATATTCATGTAAAAATTTGCAGTTCCTGCTTGAGCACTGTCCAATAAGGGCCATAGCCACAGAATTCATATTTCTTTTCCTGTGGGTTTATCTATTTGGTGAGGAGTGGGGTTTCTGTTAAGACATGTCATAACCTGCAGGCAATGAAAGTCTGGGAATCTATAGTGCACACATTGTTAGATAAGGAAGTTCTGGCTGATAAGATGATGGATCCCATTACAGCATTTCCATTTAGTTTATGTAGGATTTCATATTTAGGACGAGTACCCAAAGAGAAGCTGGATGAATTTTGCTTGATTCACCACCTTTCATTTTTGAATGGGGATTTGGTCAACGACTATACTGACCAAAAAAGTAGTGAAGGTGCAATATGCGTCAGTAGATGACACTGTATTGGCAAGTCAGGCCTTTGATGACCTCTGATTAGTGAAGCAGGACACTGAGTAAGCTTTTCAGCTGCTACCAATCCAAGAACTCAGTTGGTACAAGCTAGATATGTTCATGTTGAGGAAATGTTTCTTTGATAGAGCCATGTCTATTGGATGTACAGTGGTTTGGGCTACATTTGAGAAGTTCATCTACACATCACAACAGATGTGGGAACAGGACAACACAGGTGTGAAGGTGGTGCACCACTAGGATGATTTCCTCTTGGTTGAAAAAGGAGAACAAGGGGCAGTTGCAGGACTACATAGTTTTTTGGAGCTATTTTGGGAGTTAGGCATACCTTTGTGTAGGGACAAACAAGAAAGCCTGGTGAAAGTCATTCATTTTTTGGGATCAGTGGTTGATGCTGCAATGGGTTTGTTTCAGTTGCTATAGGACAAATTGAACAAGGTGAATGCAAAGATTAAGAAGTGGGTAAGAGTATCCATGGTGTGAGTTAGAGAGGAAATGGAGCTCCTGGGTTTGAGGAATTTTATGTGCAGGGCCATAGGGGTGAGTAAGACATTTACTAGGTCAGTGGCAAACATGCTAAGGGACACTAGGAGGAAGGATCACCAGGTTAAGGTCAGTAAGGTAATCAAGGAGGATAACATGGTAGGATTACTGGATGGTATTGGATGATTTTGTGGAGTAATTATATCATTATCTGATGATTTACAGCTGTTCCCAGATTTAGCTGGTGTCCTCCATAAGTGTGCACACTTTTAAGGAAAATGGTTTTCTGCAGTTTAACTGCATGAACAATCCAGGGCAGTAAGGAAGGACATTACTTTCCATACGTTGATGCCCATTTGAGTGGCAGCATTCATATGAAAGGAAGAATTATCAAACATGAAATTTGTATTTCATTTATATAATGAGGCATGTGTTCAGGACTTGGTAAAAAGTCTGCATGATCAGTGCTTTTTCAAATGTTACTTAGGAAACTGGTATTGCAGTGTCTTATCATCTCTTTGTCACTGGCTGCTAAATATGTGCCTGGTAAATTTAATATAGTGGCTGATAGTTTACCCTGGTTTCACTTTCACAATTTTCAATCTGTGAACCTGGAGGCAGAGGCACAGTCAGCAGTGATCCCAGAAAAGGTGTGAAGAATTGATAGTATGCAGTGGACCGGCTAGTTCAACAGTTATGGAATGTATTTATGTGCCGTATGTGTAGCATCACATTGGATGCTTTTTTCAAGGTCTCTAGGAGGTTTGCCTGCACAGGATGTATGTTGATCATTATGGCTGGATGCTAGGTATGTGGTGCACAGGTGGCAGTTTAGTAAAGCAGGTAGGGTGATCAGGGTGAACTTAGTGGCTTTGGGTGCAGCTGCACAGTTTTTGCGTAAGGTAGCTGGAATGAATCATTGATTGCTTTTCAAGATGGTGAAAGGTTGAGAGAGTTTGAATGGTTTGGCTACCAATAAGCATTTGATGATAAGGAGACTCTTGCTCAGAATATTGCTGAGAGGTTTGCATAAAGTTTCTGCTTTGTTGGAGGAATATGTGTTACTAGCAGCATTTTCTATTTTTATTTATGAAAGAACCTTTTGAATAAGTGAAATGGTTGGTCAGCTGAGATGGGCAGAGGTTTATAGGCTCATAGGTTCATAGATAGGTACTAGGCTATCTGCCCGAAGGCATTTATAAGCCTAGCCAGAATGTGTTGGCTTTCGCCGCCCCCTTAGATTAGTTCCCTGTGCCTCTGTCCAGCACAGCCATTGAAGTAATCCCTGGGGTAAACTTTCTGTTTCCCATCCACTCATCAAGGTTTCTCTTGAAGAGGGTTAGCGAGGAGCTCTGCCTAATGTAGATTGGAATCTTGTTCCAGAGCATGGGAAGTCTCTGGGACAGGAATCTATGCCTCCAGCACATCCTATTTATTGCTGTGGTGAGGTTTAGGTCCCTGGAGCGTGTGGCTTGAGGGGATATGGTTTTCTTTAGGTGGAGCATGTCCAGATCACCTCTGAGAAGGTGGTATGCAACCAAGTACAGCTGGAGTTTCTTCATTCAAGCTGCATAGGGCATCTGCTTGAGGTCAGTGATCCTCTTGGTGAGGTACTTATGTGGTCTTTCCAGTTGTTGCAGGTGTCTTGTAAGATACATCCCAAATGGGGCATTGTACTCTATGATGGGTCTAATGAGTGATGCGTAAAGGGGCTCAATGACCTCTTTCGATCTGGATGCAAACCCTTTTGTGATTAGGTGGGCCATATAGAAGGATTTTCTAACCACTTTCGCAATGTGATTATCAAAGGAGAGGTTACTATCTACTTGGGTCTCCAGATCCTTTATTACATCTTCCGTATTTAGAGGGCTACCACCTATGTGTTAGTTTGTGGGTACTTTGTTTTTTCCAAAGGGGATGACTACACTTTTTGGCATTTAGCTTGAGGCATGGTTTTGACACCAGGTATCTGTCTCAGTGGGACCCTTTTGGAGGATGTCTGTGTCATCCAGAGAGTCAATTATAGCCCCTAGTTTCTAGTCATCTGTGAACTTGGTCAGCCATAGTCCTCCTGTACTTGCCTGTACCTCTGAGAAGTATATGCTGAACAGGAGGGGTCCTAGGACTGGGTCCTGGGGAATGCCACTTGTAACCGGTTTAGTGTCAGACCTAGCTCCCACAACTCTTATCATGTGGGTTCTGTCCATGAGCCAGTTGGCAATTGATCTCATAACGTAGGGTTTTATGTTCAGGCTGGTGAGCTTGTCTATAATATCTGAGTGGGGAATGGTGTTGAAGGCCTTTGCAAGGTCTAGGTAGGCTGTATGGACCACCTTTCCCTCGTCTATAGCCTTGGTAACTGTCCCAAAGAAGTCCACCAGGTTTAGGAGGCATGATCTGTCTTTAACAAAGCCAAACTGGGTAGGGTCCAGTGTTTGGAAGTTCCCAATGTCGCTGTTAATGAGATCCATGATGATGCACTCCATAGCTTTGCAGACCAAGCTAGTTAGGCTTATAGGGTGATAGTTCCCAGTGTCCATTGTGGCTCCACCTTTGTGGAGCAGAATAACCATTGCTGTGCACCACTCTGTGAGCACGTAGCCTGTGGAGAGGCTGAGTTTAAACAGTGTGTTTAAGTGAGGGGTTAGGTCATCTCTGAGCTCATGTTGGACGCAGCCTGGGACACCGTCCGGTCCCATTAATGCTGTGTTTTTGTCTTCGGAGAGGGCTGTTCTAACCTGAGTGTCTGTGATTTCAGGGGCACTACATTCTTCTGGTATAGTTATGGTCCCTTTTGGGGGTGAGAGGAGGGTGAAGTTTGCACTGAACCTGTCTGCCAGGATGTTGGCTATATCAGTCAGTTCAGTGTATTTTGTGCCATTCTGCACTAACTCCGAGCAGATCTGAGAATTGCCAGTTAGATTCTTGACATAGCTAAAGAATGCCTTGTGGTTATCTTTGGAGTCCATGGCAATTTTTCTTTCGAAGCTAGCCTTGGATGATTTTATGAGGGAATGTAGTTTCTTGCTGATACTGATCAGGGATGTCTTCCCTTCTTGGGATTTTACTCTTTTCTGTATTAGTTTCCTCTTTCTATTGTATAGCTTGTTTATGGCAGGGGTCCTCCAGACTATTTTTTTTTCTTGGAGGAGTGAGTCTTGGTTTTGTTTGGGATAGCATGATCCATGCATTTTTGTAGGCGACCATAGAATGCATTAGTAAAGGATTTTGCAGCTTGGACAGCGTTATCCTTTAGCATGGGGGCTTTGAAAATTCCCACCTCGGTCTTAAGTAACGTGAAGTTTGCTTTTGAAAAGTTTTTTACGATGGTTTCTTTGACCGGGGATGGTGGCGGAATGTGGATATCCAGAGTGATTAGTTTATGGTCAGATCTAACCAGTGAGGGGTTGACCTCCGGCGTGGAACACTGGTCGCCCATGTTGGTGATGACCAGGTCCAATATGTTGTCACCTCTGGTGAGGGTGTTGACCAGTTGATCCAGGGCGTTTGGGTTTATAAATTCTAGGAAATGTTGGGCAAGGGAATTTGTACTTGAGCAGTTCTCCCAGTTAATGTTTGGGTAATTGAAATCTCCCAATATCAGGGTGTTTGGTAGGAACTTTATGTTTCCTGGTGTTTCCATGAATGCGGAGCGGGGGTCCTGAGACATGGTGGGCGATCTGTAGCAAGCTAGAATTTGAATAGCAGTTTTGCCCGTTGTTAGTTGTACGTGGATGATCTCTGAAGCATTGTGCTGTGCCACTAAACTGGAGGTGTGGGTATCCTTGATGAATATGGATACTCCCCTGCCTTTTGTATTTTGGTCCAGGTTTTGTGGCCAAAATGTATGGTATGAGTTGTAGCCTGGTAGTACTGGGGTGCTCTCTGGAGCCTTAAACCAGGTTTCTGTTACTGCACATATATCAATTTTCTCCATACTGAGGAGTGCTTCAGTGGCTGAGAAAGTATTGTTGATCTGGCTAAGGCATTTTAAGGCAAATCAATGGAGTAAAGAACATCAGGTAATTTTGCTGAGGAACATGGAGCCATTGTTGTGCCCAGTGCATTGGGAGTTGTTTTGGAATAAGATGTCTGGTAGCAATCAGAGGTTGCTAGTTTTTCATCATTTATCAGAGACTCCAGTGAAGGTGAGTCAGTCTGAGGGTATGTTGAGAACAGTGTTGCATAGTCAAGGTATTGATGACAGATTCTTGTCGCACTCCTTTTGGACTGGTAAGGCTTCGGACTTAGGGTACAAAAGGAAGTCAATTGACATTATCAAAAAACAAGGTAGATGGGCGTCTAGTATTTATAGAATTTATATAAGATAGGTTGGTACATTGCTAGGATTTATCTTGAGCATTTTGTTGTTTATCTTGAAGAGTTTTGATGACTACTTGTCAAAAGGCACTCCTATTTTCATTGGGCGGTGACATGAACTGATGATAGACCTGGGTGTCTTTTTCTGTGACTAAATCCTACTCACTGGGAGGTTTGCTGGACAGGAGTCAGGCACATGCATCGGTTGCATCTGTTGAGTGCAACAGATGATTTTCAGTGGAAGTTTTTTTTTGTTTGTTTAAATATATTTATTGTGCAATTTGGACAATGACTTGGGCTCATCCCCAAGTGAAGGCCTTTGACTTGGATTATCCAGGATTTTTTGTTGTTCAAATAAAGGTATATGGGGGCTTTGGTATATGGTCTACTATTAAACTAAGGTTTCATGGAGGGGTGCAGTGTTAAGGTATCTGCCATTGAGACAGCTAGGAGCTTTGCTAGTCATGGAGTGGCTAGGATGGCCTGTTTGGAAAGCTAGCTCTGCAGCTCAGAAATGGTATTGCATGTCACATTTCTGAAAATAGTTAAAAAAAGTATAGTTGTCCTTTTTATTTGATGTAAATAAATTTGCATATCTTGTCTTTTTCTTTAATAGGCATACATAGATAAGATCTACATTAACAAATAATAAAAAGCCTTGTTGTAATATTTTCCAATATCTGTAGTGTAATGGATTACTTGTAAAAAGAATAAGTCGACTTATACCTACAAATAACACACTTGTACCTGACTGACAAATTGCACAGGCATGAGAGCAGCTCCCTACTCTTGGATTCCCCTGTCACTGCTATTAATAGAAAATCACTGCTAGTGTGGTTTCTATGAGTTTGCTATTGCGTCTGTCCCATTCATGTCGTGCAGGAGGAGCTTGCCCATTGCAAAAAGCACTGGTGTGAATTCAGGAAGGTATCTTGACATGTATGCAGAGGTGTACATCCCATGGTACCTTTCTCAGTTTGAGCAAGCATCCTTGCATGGTGCTGTGTGGTCCTCTAATACAAAGATCTGCAGCAGTTAGAAGGGGTAGCCTGTGGCCATGCTGAATGCTAATGAGGTATTCTAGGGGGAGAAGTATATGCTAATTAGCCACATGTTTTCTCCATGGAACTGCTTCCAGGAAGGCATCTACACAGAAGAGTGATTCAAGAAACTACTCACCTGTGTAGATCAGCACAGCTATCCCCAACACATAATAGTAATGAACACAGCCAAACACAAACATAGTGGACTTACTTATAAAGTATCACAATGGCACTAGCAGCAAAATTGAGATCAAGGAATGTACTAGGCCACCAGGAATTCATCTGTAAAGTGCAGGTGGAGGAACCATTGGACACCAGGGTATACTTTAAGTGTTGTGATGGCACAAACATTACTACAGGGGTCAGGGGTGGTGGCTTTACTACACTACCAGGGAGTAGTCCATGAAGTGCCCTAAATCATAGACATCATAACAGGGATGGGGGGACTGATGCACATAGACATGAGGGAGTAATCTTTAAAGTACCATAATGGCACCAACATTACTATGGGGAATGGGGGGTGGGTGAAACCACTGAATGCCAAGGATAAAGTAAAATGCTATAACAGCACAGTCATTATAAGGGGGTTCAGAGGATAGGGGGTACACTACACAACAGAGATGATTCTCTAAAGTGCTATACTGGCACCATCATTGTAATCGGGATCAGGGGTTAGGGAGGTACACAAGAGCATTGGGTCATAATACATAAGTTTTTGTAATGGCAGTAAAGTATTAAGGGGTGAGAAGAACCATGGGAAAATAAATAAGGTAAGGACTATGGTGTGCACGCATGTGTGTGTGTGTGGGTGTGTGTGTGTATGTGTGTGTGTGTGTGTGTGTGTGTGTGTGTGTGTGTGTGTGTGTGTGTGTGTGTGTGTGTGTGTGTGTGTGTGTGTGCGTGCTTGAGTGAATATGTGCATTTGTGTGTGTGTGGGGGGGGTCTGTTTGTCTGGGTGTGTCTATGTGAGTCTGTGTTTGTGCTTGTGTATTTGTATGTGTGAAAGAGTAACTGGGGGGTGCTACTGGTAGCAAGTTACTACCTGTTCATGCTGATCAGCCATGATTTGCACTTTGCAGTAGTAACTGCAGTTCAATAAACATGCATAGCAGCCAATAATGAGCTCTTGCCTCATCACAGCATGCATGTTTCTCAAATGCAAATGGACATTTTGCAGCAGAAGGGTACTTTAATGAATTCTCATCACTTTTGTTTTTGGTAAGTCTTACTGAGTTGAAGGATTATCTGGTTGTTTCTATTAACTTGAATCTATTTTATCACAAAGTACTCATAAATCAGTTTTAATTTTGCAAACTGAGTCATCTTTTACATAGCATGAATAGCATCCTTGAAAAAAAATGACATATCAAATATAAAATTAGTTTAATAAGTGAACCAAAGGACAAAACATCATGATAAATACAGTGTAGAAAATGAGAAAATAAAATACCTAATTTATAATTATGAAAGGTCTGGGAAACGTATGACACAATTGGTGTTTCACTCAAGAGAACAAAGCTCTTATTTCCAAAAATTAAACAAAAGGTTAACTATTGCCACATATCAGACTGAACAAATGAGAATAATGTAGGTAACCAGTTGGTAGAGATTGCATTTAAATAAATAAATTCCATGAAGCATAACAACTTAACTAAATACCCTTCCCTTGGTCCTCCTTTAAGATAACTTTACATACAGACAAAAACTGACGAGAAATCTGTACAGCAGCTGGGAGATAGAAACATGATTGCTTAGGTCAATACCATGGCATCTTAGAAATATGGAAATTAAAATGAAAGAGGTACACCTCATAGAAAAACAGATTTGCTTTTATCTAAGAAAAGAAGAGAAAGAAAGTAGACCAAAACCTGGGATATGGGTGATACAAAGAATGGATACTATTCAGTGTTGTGTTTATGATCAGTAAAATTAGATGTATTTAGTTATTTTACAGCAGATCTGTATGCAAAAAGGTAGTGTGGGAAGAAAAAATTGTATTTTATTTATTTATCTATTTGTTCATCATCCATTGACTGGGTAAGTAGGTTGATCAATGGACTGTTTTCACCTATTGCATGGACCACGAGGGCAAGAAGAAATTTTTGATCAAGCAAGCTATTTATCTGTATAGCTATCTATCTCACATTCTTATCAGTCTACAGCTTGCTACAGGGACAGTAATTAATGTTAATCACTGAGCTAAAATAATAAAAATGCCTCCATACTATCTCTAATTATTCTGTAAGGTAAAGTATACATACATTTGTTCTGTTCATGCTTTAACATAGTTGCACAACTGTTTATGTCAGATAATATGCATGTCACTATGCCCTCTCCTAATCTGTTAGTCCTGTACTGCATAAACCATCCACTGTTTACTTAGCTAACATCCATTTAGATGTGTAAATTAGTATATATTCTATGTTGAGGTCCAAATTTGCTCTCTGACTTTGCAATTCTTACCACATTAAAAATGTATTAAAGTGGGATACTGCTTATGGTCCATGTTAAGACTGACCCAGTTTACAAATGAAAATAAAATGATCTAGTTGCATCTATTTATTAACTGTATTATTTAAGTTAGGTATTCAATGTCATGTTTTGGGGAGGTGGGAAGAAGCCTGAGAGCCTATAAAAAACCAAGGCAGGCAAATATACAAACTTCACATTTGCACAAAATGGCTTGTTGTCAAGCGTGAGCCCAAGATCATGGAGTTATGAGACTAATGTCTTACCACGGAGACACTAATACAATGCTTAGCTAAGTTAAATGTTCTTCCCTTGACCCATTATGGCAGCTTTGTATACAATTAGTAATAAAGTACTTGCCCATAGTAAATGATGTGAATGGGAGAACCTTTTTATAACAGTGATGTTAAACTTGCTCTCGCAGCAGCACACAGGAGCACACATCTTGCTCTGGCATGCTTCAGGATTTTGGATAAACAAAGAGGCAATGTAACAATCTTAGAGTCCAGTGGAACAACAGATGTGACATAGTTATCAGTGGTTGTGCATATACTTTATTGGTCCAGTAAGAAACTGAAATATTTGTTCTCATGCAATTCTTCAAGTGCATCTTCAAAAAAAGAATTTCTCTAAAGAAAACTAACTACATGTGCTGCTAGGCTGCTTAAAATACACACATTTGTGTTGAACTTGGAGATTAGCAAGTATTGCTTTTCAAACTGGTATTACTGCAGGGTAAAAATAAAATAGGATGACATTGTACAGGTGTCTGTCTTACATATTGCAGAAATGTCAGTGGTTACACTGAGTTATATAGTATCTTCCAAAGGTCTGCCACATATAATCTGTAATGAGTGAAATTAGAAGGTACTATGAAAAGAGTAGAGGCACCCCTGTCACATGTGGCACAACCACTATTTCACTTCTCTTGTGTCGTGTATTGTGATCGCTTTCTCCTTAGCACGTATCTTCTAAATCATATGGGGGACTAGAAATCTAGAATTTATTTATTTTGACAAAATAAATGGATTATCAGTGGAGGAAAGATCCAATATATCACTGTATAAATGATGTTCTCACTGTACCCCATCCTTGTCAATGTCTGTGTTACAATCAGTCCTAATGCTCTTGTGTTTGTATGTATCACGAGTTTGGAATGTACTGTGTATTCTACAGTTATGCAAAAAGAGCTCTCCAATTGCAGTGTCTGAAGATCTAACCAAAAAAACTGACATGGCTTAGAAAATGAAAACTGATTCTTAAAAAAATGTAGAACAACAATATTGTGCACATTGACTGGTTCCAGATTTAATATATAAATGCCATGCTCTTGAATAGCAGAACATTAAAACTGTAAACATTAAAAATCCCGTATTCCTTGAGATTGGCTTTTTGTTCTTTCTTAACTGTGGAAGTGATCTTGAAGTTGGTATCTATATATAATATGCAGAGGGTGTGGTGTGAGCAAGGGGGCATGTCCCCTGCAAAAAACACTGTTTTTTTCATTTTTTTTGTTACTGGCATTTAAAGAAATCCTTTTTTGCTTTTGATGTTTACAGTTTCATTATGGCATTTCAATATTATAACATAGACCCCATGTTGGCATAGGAATTTATATTAGACTTGTGCTGTGGCACTTGCATTAAATAGTGAGTTCTATAATTTGTGTTCTTAGGTAGAGGTTCTTATCTCACTGTGGTCCTCGTGTGTGTGTGTGTGTGTGTGTGTGTGTGTGTGTGTGTGTGTGTGTGTGTGTGTGTGTGTGTGTGTGTGTGTGTGTGTGTGTGTGTGTGTGTGTGTAGTCAGAAGAGTGTATCTGTGTACCCAACAGTCAGCAAAACCATCCCATTAAATACAAATATTTGCTCTAAGGCTGTTAGTCTAGTAAGGTCTAGAGCCGTTAGCCTAGTAACACTCTATGAACCTATACCCTCTTCAAAATACAACCTAGACCAATGGATGAGTGACCACAGATTCACTCCTTGGGTGGTGCCCATTACCTTTCCAAACTTCACTCACCTAACCACCGACAACTGGGGCAACTTGGGATAAATATGACTAGGCTTGTAAGGGTTCTAGGGCTGTTAGCCTAGTAACCGTCTATGAACATATGAACCTATTTCAGAGTAATTGGATTTATAAAATAAAACAATATAATTTCATTTACTGTCTCAGTTTGGTGTTATAATTTTTGGACTGTGGACAGTATACCCTACCTTAAAGCCACTGTGGTGCAGCAGTAGCATTGTTGCCTCACAGCAAGAGGTTCTCCTGTTTGATTCTCGGCTGGAGCGCTAAGATGTTGAGAAGGCATGAGGAGTGTGTGATGAGATAGTTCTCACAGTAATGAACTGAAATATACTTCTTTGTCATTATTCATGCATTTGTTCATTCATTTTATCACAAGTAAACATCTGAATGCATACAGTTATACAAGAGGTTGTAACTGATGGTAATATATATGTGTGTGCATTTGTGTTTAGCTGCATATCCTGCATCCCAGAGTAGTTATGGTATAAATGAAGGGATTTATTGTAGTAAACAGGAGCTTCATCATATGAGCCATGTTCTTTGGGTATGATTCTTGGTTTCCTTGTTTGTTTGACTGTTGACTGTTGACAGCATGCTTAATTGTCTGCGAATAAACCACACAACATGAATGCTATGAGTTTAATGTTAAAATATTAATCATGAATGCATTTTAACTACAAGGCATGAAATGCAGTGTGTTAGGCTACAACAGTTTGGAACTTATTGAGTTAAGGCTAGGAGCTGTTAATGAGCTGCTTCCTTTAGTGCAGCTTTTGATTCCTTCAGCCTTTGTTTGTTTAGTTGTGAGTCTAACCAAGTTATTTTACAAGGCAGTGCTCTTGGGCTGCCCCTGGAAAAAAACTCTTATATCCAGTAGGCTATCAAATGCTGTTTATCACACATCTATCTTTTGAACTCCAGCACCCTTCAAATGCATAAAAATAATATTTAAAATGTATCATTTGGGTCCCACATCATTTTTGGTTGTGCCCAGAATTCTAAAGCAAAAATAACTTGAGAGATATATTGGCCTATTCAATGTAAAATCTGTACCTTCTGGCAAAGTGTTGCAGACTGTAGTCACTAAATAATAACATGCATGTGAGTTTCAGATTTGTGTTTCCTTTAGGGAATGCTTGATAATTCAAAGTTTGTTATTATATCAACTTTCTAAGTATATCTAAAGGTTGTTCCTAAAATTGTTCCTTGTTTCTGATTCTTTTTTAGCAACTTTATATAATTATCACTTGTGACATAGGCAAATTTACATGTATATAAAATAAATCAAATTATATTAAATCAACATTAACAAACATTTTACTTCACATATATTGCTATATATCATATAACCTAAGCAACATTACAGAATTATTCAATTCTTAACCCTTTTATTACAACTAGAAGCATCTTTATTAAACCTTCACTTATGACAGAAGCAGTCATACATTTACTGTATATAAATGAAAATAACTACACTGACACATTCCTAGTGGCAAGCATTTTACATCACAAACCATGCTGACACACTACCAGTTGCAAACATTATATAGCACTTATAATGTACCCAATCATTTTCAGTCAAACATTACATAGCTCATTTATGTCCTGCCTCCTTTTAAACCTCCTTCCTCCCCTGTATGTATTGTTCCCACAATTCCCAGTTTTTTCTATGTAGTTTGCTTCTAACCTTTTATAAATATCTCAGTTCCAGTTGTTTTAGATGTATTACTATATTCATTACTTCTAATATAGTTGAGAGGGTAGAGGGAGTTGTCCAGTATGGTTCTGATATCAGTGAGCTAAGATACATTTCTGGGCCAGTATTTGTGAATTTCTTCATTCACTTGATCTCAAGCAAATATCTGAGGAATACAGTCACAAAAGTGGCTATAATTGATGGATGTGCATGTGTCTGAGTATGTGTTTGCATGTGAGTGGGTACAGGATCAAAGTATTACCATTGTAGTATGTAGACTGAAGTTGTAATACCTGAGATGGGGAGAGAGGCTAAAGTTACTTGTCACTGAAAATGTGTAGCTAGAGATACTAAGAAAGAATATGGGAATAATTTCCTTATTTTGTGTGGGTTGGGGAGAGCCTGGAATTTTTCAACTTACTTTCAAGGTTCTAATATTTCAGGAACTGTGTGTGTGTGTTGTAAAATAAAGTATATTACAGCTGCTATATAACGTTTTTGTCTTATATGTAGTGTAAAAGGAAAATTTTACATTATAACCAAGTGACTGTTCTGGCAAGCAAAGAGAGACTGGGTGTATCAAAGAACGTTTATAAGTCCACTGTTTAACCATGAGTGAGCTCATTTCCTAGTTGTTAGTAAATGTATCACATTTTACCCATCTATTTCATATTCTGCAAGATAGTGTAGTATTCCACATTTTGAAGATGAAAGGTTGACTATGGATATAGTTTATTTAATTAGTTTGCTTGCTGGTTTTATAGATGGTATGATATTCACGATGTTGTAAGCCTGCTTGTACCTGTACTGCTTACTGCCAACTCAAGTTTTTTTTTCTTTTTCATAGAAGGTTGTTGATTGGCCTGTCAGTCTGGTGCCTTTAACTTTTGAAACTTGACTTGTTTCTTCCATGAGTCCCTAATGATGTAAAAACTGGTAAAGCAAATATAAAGTTACATTTTAACCATGATAGAAAAGAACAGACTTGCGCAAGGGAACCACTATCCTAAAATAACATAAAATAAACTGTAAAATCCCATAAACTGGAACGTGGAGGCTTAATCAGTTCTACATTCACCACTCTTGTATTTAAACAGGTCCACTTCACATCAATGAATTAAATGTAAAATCCAAGTATGCCACGAAGAAAATCCACAGAGCTTCAAAGTACCAGGAATGTTCTTTATTAACATGCAGTAAGCGCTTTCACCTAAACGGCTTCATCAGACTGTCTGATGAAGCCGTTTAGGTGAAAGCGCTTACTGCATGTTAATAAAGAACGTTCCTGGTACTTTGAAGCTCTGTGGATTTTCTTCTTCGTGGCATACTTGGATTTTACATTTAATTCATTGATGTGAAGTGGACCTGTTTAAATACAAGAGTGGTGAATGTAGAACTGATTAAGCCTCCACATTCCAGTTTATGGGATTTTACATTTTAACCATGCTGTGAGCTTTCTTCATAGTTGCTAGTAAATGTTATACATTTTTTCAAATTGCTCCACCTCATAAGAGGTAGTACAGGCTTCCATATTTTGAGGACAAAAAGCTGACTATGGCTGTAGTTTCTTTAATTAGTTTGCTTGCTGGTGGTGTGAATGCTATAGTAATGTCAAATATTATTACTCTGAAAATGAAGAAGCTGCAGCTTAAGAATTTAATGATTTGTAGATTTAATTATGTTAGTCATTAAAACTATACATTCTTAAAGTATTGCACTGAAAGTTGTTCATACACAGTTATAATTATGACTGCATCTTTTAAAATCCCGCAAACCATAAAAAGTATTCACACTCTGCAGTGGGTTATTGCAATTAGACATTGCCTTTTGAATGCTACCCATACCTCACAACAGTCCCTATTATTTCAGAATGCCCTTGATTTTGCTTCAGATATTTGTCTTGTCCCTCAATATTTTTGATCTCCTGGTAAATCACTCATGATACTAGTAAATCGGTAATGCCAGTCATTAGAATTTTATGCTTCTTATTGTTCCAGAAATGCATATTGCTGCAAAGCTTGTTGTTCTATTAAATTTTTAAGTATATTAGAGCAATATTTAAAATTTGTTCTTGATTTAATTCTCATATTATTTTTGTCTTTGCCAATAATTCTTTTTTTGCCTCCCAGGACCTACCAGTCTGGCCCCCAGTGCGATATATCTACACTGCACCTACCAACCATCCCCCTAACCCCAGACATACCCCAATACTGCTGAGATTGGTCATGTATTGTAAGGGCATCCTAGGAGCTCGGCCATCTGTGCCTCTGTCCAGGGGGTTCTTTTTTAATATGATGTATCCACTCCCTTTCCCTATCACCAAAGCTTGTAGACTACAAACAAGGGCAAATACCTCTTTAGACCATGCCACCCCTTAGTGATGGTCATGGACAAGTAGCCTTTCTTCCCTACCTGCCACTCCATCAGTTGCCTAAGCTGCTAAATCAAACCCAGGTTGCATTGATTGTATACAGGTTTTTATCCGTTCATGCCAATGGATCATCTACTTTATCCAGAATTTTTGAACAAATAAGTTGAGAAGTACAGTTCTACCCCAAAACATTTAAAGAAACCAGAAATAGACGACTGGGAAGTTCAAATTGTTGCATTTGCTTGGTATTTTTTTTTTATCAGTGTTGTTTTTCTTAGTGTGGATTGAAAGGTAATGTGTTTAATTGCAAGCTCAATATCTCAACAGGTAGCACAGTTGCCTTTTGGGCAGTAGGCTGTAGGTTCTATTCTCATCCCAAGTACTTGGATTAAGTTTCCAGTGTTGACATTATAGTGGACCATAAAGTGTGGGCTGCACTCCTGGGTATGCCATCCTTCAGATTGTTTAACTGAGGGCCCCATCTGTCTGAGTTGTTGATATCTTATTCAGATGTAAAAGATCCCATGGCACTTATCAGAAAGAGTAAGGGTTCTTTAATAATTATCACAACTTATATATACACAATTTATATTATTATTTGCATCATATGCATTATTTACAATTATTTACATTTTACATTTATAATATAATACAGTCTTACACACTTTAATTATCCCCCACCATTTTTTCCTCAATCAAAATCATATCTTCTTCAAAATTTCAGACAAATATCCATTTCCCATTAAATTTAATTTCATTCAGTCTCTCATTCCATATTGTCCATAAGATATAAAACCATTTTTATCAAATGTCTTTCATCTCCTTATCATATTCATATTTGTCTTCTACACTTTTAAAATCCATCAATATCTTATTTTTACACAATATCTGCCACAATGATCTCATTCTCATACAATCAAAAAACATAGTGTATTGTTTTGACCTACCCACAATAATTACACACTCTGTCTTAAATTCTTTTTTAGGGCATATTTGCACTAATAGGTAATTTGTTTATTGTCAGTCTCCACATAAAAATCCTTAATGTCATAAATCTTTTTACAACATACAAGTCTTATTTTAATTGCATTTTTTCACGTTCTAAATGCTTCCATGGGTACATATAATAGAGTTTACTCATATTGAAATTCCATTTTTTTTCAGTTTTTTTTCCTACATTTTCCATATTTAGTTTTCATAATAAAATTTTATTCAGATACTATTTTATATCTTTGTTTACATTATTCTTCTATCTTTTTCCAGATCTTAATTTCCCTCAAACATCGTTATATTTAATTTTCATCATAACATCTACTAAACTATTTTTTCTTTTAATCCCACCAACACTTTATAAAGATTCAAGGAAGCTACATGAACAATAGGGTTAATTAGCCCTAATCCTCCTTCCTATTCCCTAACATACAAAATTCCTCATCTAACAGGATTCAAACTTGATCCCATATAAGCGAGAATACAATCGACAATAACTCTCTTTCATATTTAGATGGAATCATATATACACTTGCTAAATAGGGCATTTTGCCCAAAATGATAGAATTTATTATATATATTTTCTATATGATTTCCAAAACACACATCTCTTTGTTTTGCATAATTTTTTCTGCCATCGTATTTGTCCCAGATATTATTCTCAAAATATCTATATCCTCATCATTAAATTGAATACCTTCTAAATTATCTATAACCCTAATAAACCTATTTCCTTTGCTTTTATCTTTATTAATACATAAACCAAACGTGTTCAAATACCTATTTAATTTTCTAATTCCCTGTTCCATCCATCCCTTATTCTTAACAACTAGAACTATGTCAACTGTATAAGTAAGAATAATTGGAATATGTACTCCTTCTATCATCTTATATTTTGCTATTTTCAATCCTCTATTCATTTTATTATCAACCACATTCATAACTATTGCAAATAAAATGCTCTTTTCCAGACATCCCCACATTCTGTTTTAATTTCTTCACTAAGCCATCCATTTAACATCACTCTTACATCATTATTCTCATACACTGACATAATTACTTTTATTATATTATCACTTATATTGTAATCTCTTAATATAGTCCATAACCCATCATGTTGTATTCTGCTGAATGCTTTACTTACATCTCCTACCATAACTTTAGTTTCTGCATTTTTATTTATAATACCTTCTATCATTTTTCTCAGTAGCCATGATAAATCTTGACTTCCTTTCCCTTTCTTTCCAAAAACTGTATACTCAAGCAACTTATCTATAGCCTCATAAATATTTTATAATTCTGTATTATTCAATATTTTTGTTCTCCATTTTCTTATATCCTCCTTTTCTCATTTTATGCCAAATACATTTCATAACCCCAGTACATATCTCTTTTTCTACTATCTTGTCTTTTAACCATTCATTCAATACTTCCAGAAAATACACTTTTTGCCATTCTTTCACATAATAATACATATAATACTCAATTTTCATCCATCCATCTCTGTGGCTTTTCCATATTTAATACTTTTAGAATTTCATTAAATTCGTCCACACTTATATTTTTCTTTATATTATTATCTTCCTTACTCAGTTTTTTAGCTTTCCATATCTGCCTCTCTTATATCTCCCTCTTTTTAAATGTAATTGTATATACTCCTTTATTATTTCAAATAGTTTTCCTATGTATTCACACATTCTCCTTCATTATTCTTCAATTCCCTTAATACCCACTCATTTTCTCTCACTATCTTGCTCAAATACAGAGCCACGTCTTCCTTTTTATCTTCTGAGAAATACCTCTGTTTATATAACATTTTCTTAATCTTCTCCTGATTCATTTCACATATCTTTTTCTCCTTTTCATAAAAGCTCATCTTATTTCTTAACACCTCTCTAAATACTTCCTGACTTAATTGTCCATATTTCTGTTTTTCTTTCATTCTCCTCATAGCCCGACATTCCAAAAAGCTTTTTTATATTTTTTTCTTTAAAGCTTGCCCACCAATCTGTTCAATATTTGGTCAATTACCAAACTCCTACCCCTCCCCCAATAATTGGGACATACTTATCTCACAACTTCAACTTCACCCTAAAAAGGTCATCACCGCAATTGTGATCTATATTCCACCTGGTAATACACTTGCTAGCCTTGAAGACTTCTTATCCTGGTGTTCTTCCACATACTCACAAGAAACCCTTATTCTGGGGGACTTCAACCTAGATTGGTTCACCTGTATATCAGAACCACCAAGTAATCTAATAAATCTCCATGGCTACCAGCAGCTAGTCCAAATTCCAACTAGGTGTGATAAAAAATCTAAAAGGGAATCCATCATTCACTGGGTCCTAACTAGCAACCCCACATTGTACCCTCACACAGGCAGTCTCCCAGACACCTTAAGTGACCACAACATAATATACTTTATACGTAGTAGAACAAGCATATGCAAAACCACTAACTATATATCCACTAGAAACACAAAAAAATTATCTCCTGAGGTCCTCAACACTTTACTGTGTAACTGTGACTGGACCCCCTAAAACCCTCCCACTTGACCAGGCTGTAGCATATTTCAACAAAACATTTCTACAACACCTAGACACTGTCGCTCCATTGCGCAAAATCAAAGTTAGAACCTCTACAAACCCCTGGCTCAGTAAAGAAACCAAACAAATCCTCAAGTCCAGAGACACTGCCTGGCATTACTATCAAAAAACAAAGAAACACAAAGCCTAACTAAGTACCAAGAACTGCGCAACCGTGCAAAAAATGCATTAGGCTGGACAAAAAATCCTACTACACAACATTACAAACTAAATACCAACACAATCCGCAAAAATTTTGGCAAAATGTAAACCAGTTACTAAAATCCACCCAAAAGGCTACCCCCAAACCAACCACCCCTGACACTAAAGTTCCCATCAAAACACAATTCAACTCCCACTTTGTGAACTCAATTCTATCCTTAGTATCACAGGACAGTTCCTTCCTCACTATCCCCCCAACACAAATAACACTAATACAAGCTTTACCCTCAAAACAGTTTCCACCACTTCAATCAAAAGCATGCTCTCCAAACTAAAATCCTCATCAACAGCAGCCGACCTACTCCCCAGCTATTTCTTGAAACTTACAGCAGATGCTATTGCTACCCCAGTCTCCACTCTCATAAACAGATCAATTGTTGAAAACTATGTGCCCAAACTCTGGAAAATATCCTATGTTACACCCATACATAAAGGCGGGACCTCCACTGAACTTAATAACTACAGACCCATTGCTTTACTCTCCCCCTTGGCCAAAATCCTAGAAAAATGCATCCATACCCAGATGCTAAACTATCTCCTAGACTGCAACATCCTATCACCTACTCAGCATGGTTTCAGACCTGCCCATAGTACCACTACAGCTCTCCTCTGCTTCACAGACACAGTAAACCATCTCAAAAATGAAGGCCTGCAAGTGTCAACTCTTTTTTTGGATATGTCCAAAGCATTTGACACAGTCTCACACCAAATCCTGCTCAACAAACTAAACCAATATCATCTATCTAATTCCACTCTTACCTGGTTCCAAAGCTATTTAACTGACAGGTACCAAGCTGTGAAATGGGAAAATGCTCTCTCTCCTCAGCTGCCCATAACTATAGGAGTCCCACAGGGTTCTATCTTAGGACCACTACTATTCACAGTCTTCACAAATGACCTCCACACCTCCACACAGCATGCATCTATAATTCAGTATGCAGATGACACTACCTTAATCTGTGCTGCATAAAACATTCCCACCCTCCTGCAAACAACTCAACTAGCATTCTCTGACGTTGAAAACTACCTTACCAAAGCCCAACTTATCCTCAATCCAAAGAAAACTCAGCTTATGATTATAACCAGTTCTAACAAAAACGCTAACAGTCAATTCACTATCTACTCCACAAATGCTACTCCAATTGCTCCAGTGCCACAGGCTAAGCTACTGGGAATAACCATAGACTCCCACCTAAAATTTGATAGTCATCTGAACTTAACTATTAAAAAAGTACATGCCAAACTGGGATCACTCTACCGTATCAAACCATTTCTTACCAACAACACAAGATCAGCCATTGCTCACTCCCAACTTCTATCCACCCTACTCTATGCATCTCCCATTCTGACTAATCTCAACAAAACTGAACTAAGCAAAATGGAAGCTTGCTATAACAGAATTGCCTGTTTTACTGCAAATTGCTCATATAGAACTCATCATTGTACTGCTTTGAGACAGCTCCACTGGCTTGAACTGCCCAACCACCTAACCTACAATCAGCTCTGCCTCTGTCATTCTATCTATTACCTCCCCAATAAGTGTCCTGCCCTCAAAAACGTAGTACAACATCACTCAGCCAAAAGGCCTCTTAGATCATCAAGCAAACTACTACTAGAAGTCACCAACAGCTACAATAGCTTTGGAGATGCACTATATAGTAGTTCGGTGGCTAAAAAATGGAACTCTGTCCCTACTAGCATTCAAAACACATCATCCAAAGCCTCCTTTAAAGACCTCATCAGGCAACATCTCAAGCAAAGTTGGCAGTGCCATGATTGCTCCCCAGGCTAGTGAAAGCGGATAACATATGCATACTAAATCTAGAGCAATTTATAATAGTTTTTCAATCTTACTCACAAACACTGGCTAATCTACAATGTATGTACTGTACCTGTGTACTATGTATGTATTCTACCTACATTCCAAAGTTCAGCTGTACACCACAAATCTATTACTTACCTTTATTTTTAAAATTAATATCTTTTTTGATTGTTCTCTCCACTGTAACTGTTTGTGCCGCATGCCACTGTAAAAACATGTCTCTTGTAATTTGTGTGTATACCGATTATGTCTAAATAACTAAATGTGTCTGTAATTTTTCTTTGTGGAGCTTTTCTCCCCGGGCCTCTGCTGAAAAAGGGCCTTTTCGGCTCAGTCAGACACCCCCGGTTAACAAATGTAAAATAAATAAAATAAATAATATTCATAGAAAATTCTCATCTCTACATGATCTTTGCACAATTGATCAATCTTCCTTCTACCTTCCTCACCTAAGTCTTTTTCATTAAATATTTTGATGCCTTTACCTACTCTTATATATTCCTCTATTTTCTTCACTTTTAACCATATAGCCAGACAATCCAAAAACATGTTTCTTTTATTCCTTCTTTAACAATTTTCAAACTATCAGATATTACAAAATAATCAATTTCTGTTTTGACCTAATTTCTTTTATAAGGCCAGTGTTTGTTATCCCATAAATATAACCTTCTGCTTTTCATTATTTCATACAATTTCCTAATATCATTCCCTTCGTTTTTCTTTTCCTTAAGTCACAATTAAAGTCTCCAGCAGTATTATTTACATATTCACTCCTACATAATTTAAGACTTAAACATTTCCTCTCTTTCTTTTTAGAAACATATGCATAAATTGCAATGATTCTATACACATCTTTTTTTTGTACCTTACATCTAACATTTATTCTACCTAGTTCCACTATACTGTAATCTAAAATGTGTACTGTTTCATTACATAATACACCATTCCCTGGACAGGTATCTTTTCCCATGTTCCAAGCAAAGTTTCAACCCCATAACTCTTCCATCTGTAGCCTTTTTTTCTCTGTTAATATTCTCATGTCTTGTAATATATTACATGCGTATCAACTGGCACACACCATTGCAGAGTACCTAACCATCTTTTACTTACCACCTCATCCTTTGCTTTTGTTTTCTTTTACAATCACAATTTAAACCTCCATTTTCTATCATTCACCCTTTCCCCTATTGAATTATTTTTTCCTCTTGGCACTTTCCAGTTTACAGCCTCGTCTTCAGTTCTTCTCTGTACCATTTCCTCTCCTTCTTTATTTTCATTTTCTTCATTTACTATTTTTTTATTGTACTCTTGTGTTGTATCCTGTACTTGGTGTTCATGTTCTGCGCCTTTTTATATTATACACACATTCTTGTATGTGCTGTTGTTCTCACTTCTGTATACTCATCACAATCTTTTTATTTTTTATTTATTTTTATTTTACATTTGTTGACCGGGCTAGTCTAACTGGACAAAATATCCGTTTTCAGTAGAGGCCCGGGGAGAAAAGCTCCAATTACATGAAGTAAACAAAATCATTAACATTAAAAATCATTAGCAAAATACCATAAGTTCAAGGGTAGACTTATACAAAATTAATGGAAACAAAAAAATATCAAGCAGAACAATATTCAGAAAAATAGTTGGTAAATAACAGAATTACAGGGTAAGCAACATTCAGCAGTTAGATACAAACAAATTTAAGATGTGATAACATGGTGGAGAGAAAAGAAAATGTTAGCGACATTCTCAAAGATAATACTGTCAAAATTTAAACATAAGTCTTTAGAGGGACAGTTGGGCAAGGTGGGGAAGTTGGGAGTAGTAGAGGAGTAATTTCAGTCAGGGTTAGCACAAGGACACAGCCATTGAGTTTTAAGATGTTCTTTGATATGTCTTTTGAAAAGGGATGTAGAGTCAAGGTTTGTAATTTCCTGAGGTAGTTGATTCCAGATCTTCCCGACAGAATTTGAAAATAATGAGTCCCCAGCTTTATTCTTTGATTTGGTCAAGGCTACAAGGAGTTTATTAGCTGAGCGTAGTGTGGCTAGGTTTTTATAAGGTGAAATCAGTTTTGTAAGGCTAGGGGTAGCATCAGGAAAGTAAAGGGTTTTATGAATGATAATAAGTTGTTGATAGAGTAATTGGTTGTTGATTTCTAACCAATCTAGTTGCTTAAGGTTAAGACAATGGTGGGTTCTGAAAGGGGTAGCAGTAATGAATCTAGCAATACTATTGTAACAGGTAGAAAGTTTGGTGATGTTATTTTTGGACAAGTTTGTATATATAGCAGAGGCATAGAAAAGGGTGGAGATCAGGTGTGTCTGGGCCACTGTTTTCTAGCAGTTGGTGTAAGAAAGGGTTTAATTCTGTAGAGAGTACCAATTTTTTGTTAACTGATTTAATGGTATTGTTAATGTGGTCATCAAAATTAAGATGGTTGTCAATGGTTACACCTAATAGTCGAAAGTGGTCGATCTGGACTAATACAGGTAGTGTTGTTGGAGGAGATAGTGAAGAAAGGTGTTGGTGATTTGTTTGTAGGGGTAAAGAGAAGACGTTTTGTTTTTTTGGGATTAAGAAGGAGGGATTGTTCCATAAACCATTTTTCTACATCATGGAAGACTGTTTGGGTGAGGGACTGGAGGGAGGTGACGTTATTAGCAGCACAGATTAGAGTTGAGTCATCAGCATATTGAATGCAGATGGCTTGGGGTATATTCAGATGAAGGTCATTAATAAATAAAGAAAAAAGAAGGGGACCTAGGATTGAGCCTTGTGGAACCCCAATGTTTACTGGAAGTAAGGAGGATAGAGTGTTGTTCCATAGCACTGCTTGTTGCCTATTTTGGAGGTAACTCCTGAACCATTGAAGAGTTTGTGAGCCAAGTGAATAGAGATTTAGCTTGTGCAGAAGTATGTTATGGTTAACCATATCGAAGGCCTTTGACAGGTCTAAGAATAATGCTGATGAGAAGAGATTGTTGTTCCTATTATTATTTATGGCATCAGAGAAGGAAAGGAGGGCAGTTGTAGTACTGTGGGAAGGTTTAAAACCATGTTGACTATTGGCTAGAAGTTTGTTTTGTAGAAGGTAGTTAAGAATTTGTTTATGTATGCATCTTTCCATAATTTTAGCTAATGGGAGAGTAAGGCAATAGGGAAAGTTTGAGAGCTCAATAGAGGAGCCCCCTTTATGTAGAGGTATTATATAAGATATTTTCCATGAGGTGGGGATTTTTCCTTCAGAGACAGTCCTATTAATAAGAATGGATATGGGGTAGTAAATAGCTTTTGCAGCTATTTGAAGGTATTCTGATGGGAGTTGGTCAGCGGATGGGGTGCAAGGTTTAAGTTTCTTAAGAAGTTTATAAATAAGGGATGAAGGAACTGGCTGAATATAAAAGGTATTGGATGAGGTGTTAGAGGTATTAGGTAAGGAGGTAGTGGAAGAGGGTAATGAATTAGCTAGTGTTTGAATGGCTTCTGTAAAATACTTGTTAAAGGCATCTGGGATCAGGGTGGAATTGTTGAGGTTAAAGCCTGAAGGGGTAGGAGTAGTTGAATGGCCTGGTTTAAGAAGTTTGTTAATACCTGTCCAAAATTTTAGGGGGGATTGTTGATTAGTTTGTTGGAGGTGAAGATAATATTCCTTTTTGTCAGAAAGAGTATCCTTCTTAGTGGCATTTCTTAATTGTTTAAAGAGTAGGTGATCAGATGTACTTTTGGTAGTTCTCCATTTGGCCCAAATTTTGTTTCTAAGGAGCATTTTTTGTTTAGTTTGCTTAGTAAGCCATGGGGCTACTTTCGTTCTTATCCTAGTAGAACGAAGGGAGCATGATAGTCAAGGATTTTTAAAAGTTGGTATTGAAATAGGCCACTGCTTCGTTTAGTTCGAGGGTAGTAATTGGAGACCAGTCACATGCATTCAATTCAGTCAGAAACTTATCAGGGTTAAAGTGTTTGTTTGAGCGAGACATCTTTAGTTTATGGGTAGTTGGGATATGCAATTTTTGTCTAATAACATATGTGAGCATATGGTCACTAATATTATCGGGAAGAGTTCCTGGTGAGTACATGTTTGGGTGGTTATTAGTAAGAATCCAGTCAAGAGTTGTTTCTTTTTTAGTGGGTTTATGTATTCTGGTTGGAGTGTTTATTAATTGAGAGAAGCCAAAAAGATTTATATGACTGGTGGGGTGCTGGGATGAACAGGTCTTCCAGTCAATGTTGAGGTCACCAAGTATTATGGTTTCCTGAGGTAGTTGGTTAGAAAGTGAACTAAGTAGGTCTTCTAGAATGTGAGTATTATTTCCAGGGGGAAGGTACATACAAATTAGATAAATCGATTTATTGTTGTTAATGTTTAGCTTGATAGATAATAATTCAGCTTTGGAGTCTAGTGATGGAAGTTCGTTATAGAGGGTGATTTGGAGATTAGATTTATAGATAATAGCAATGCCTCCACCTTTCTTCCTTATGCGGTCACGTCTAAGTATATTATAGCCAGGAGGGGTAATTTCCTGATCTTGAATAGAGGGTTTTAGCCAAGTTTCAGTAAGACATAGTATATCAAATGCATGTAAGTCAAGTAGTGAATGGAGGTGATGGATTTTGTTATTTAAACTTCTTATATTAAGTTGTGCTATGAGTAAGGAGTTGGCCGTTTTAGTACATGATGATGTTATCCTTGAAGTATTATTATTTAGATTAAAATTATTATTAGTATCGGGACCTGGGTTAGGATGAATATCTCCATGTAGGAGGAGCTTGTGCTGGGAACAAAAATGGAATTTAAGGGATTTCGGTGAGTTGTATAGATTCTTTTTGTTGAGGAAGCATGATATATGAGTTGTTCTGTGGTATTTAGGAAGTAGAAAGTTAGAGGTACAGGTTATGTTACTATGGGTAAGGGTATTGAAAAAAGAGGTTGGTAAAGTTTGTTGGAGGTGAGGGTTTTGCTCATGTAGAGTGATATTTTCAAAGAAGGTACAATAATAGGGTATGGATAGGGAGGCTATAGTAGTGGTAAGGAGTAGGATAAATGTGAAGTAAGCTTTGAATATAGGAGACATGATATTGAGTAAGAGACAGGTGAATATAGCTAGTAAGAGAATGTGAGTTTAAGAACAAATAGAGATGAGTTAGCTTATAGAGAAAGGAAATCAGAGTGAATGGGAAAAAGATAAAGAAGAAAATGGAGAAAGAGGAGATAAGCAGAGGTTATAGTTTACAGTTAGGTACTATAGAATAGGAGGATGAAAATATGGCAAGGCCAGGAGAAAGGAGAGTGTAGAAATAGGTGAGAAAAAGATGGAGATAAGTTGGTGATGAAAAGAATGGGAGGCAGTAGTAGAGATAGTGATTGCTGGGGTTGGTTGGGTGAGATAGGGAGTGTCTAGTGAAGTATAAGTGTAGGACCCTGGGGTGGGTGGGAATTGGGGGTAGGGAGGGAGGCGGGGCCAGAGCAAGTAGAGACAGAGAGATCGGAGACAATCAGTGAGCAGCAGGACACAGGGAGAGGCAGCAAAGCAGGCAGGTAACTGTAAGCTAAGCAGAAAGGGGAGTGGGTTAGAGAGGAGAGTGGAACTAAAAAGCACTAAACAGTATAATAGTTGGGAGAAGAGGAGGTACAGCCTAGAAATAGAGGGGAAAATAGAAGTAGGAGAAGTTGTGCTCCTAGGGAAGGTATGTGAAGGGAGCAGAAGGAAAAGGAGATTCAATAGCAGGGACTTTGTGAGAAAAAAAGAAAGAGAGTAAGGGCACAAAGCCTGTTGTATATCGCCACCTAGTGGGCAGAGTTAGAAGTATCAGCAGATAGCCAGGTTAAAGACTCCACAGATGGAAGGGATGGGGTAGCAAGGGATATATCCTTCAGGAGGCTAAAGACAAGGAAGGAGGACTGGCTGCAGGCTTTCCTGTTCCAGAGGCTGAGTTACTTTATAATATGCAATTACTGTATAAATTAGGTAGAAAAGCCTTCAAAAATGGGTCAGGTGTACCAACATACTTAGTAACTTTAGTAATCTTCCCAAGCATGTCCCATTTGCACACATTTTTTACAAATTAAATAACATTTTTTTAGCTACGTCTCATCTTTCCACAAATAAAACATTTTCTTTTATCACAGTTACATATTAAATGATCCTCTTTTCAACACAAAAAAAATGTTTTGGGCTGTCCCCTGTATCTCAAAACCTATGTTACCTTCTAAATTTATTGCACTTGGAATATGAACAATTTTTCATTTTCCATTTTTAAAATCATCCCACAATCCCACGCCCAGTCCATAAACCTCTGTCATCATATATTTTTGTAGTGTCCATAACTTCTTTACATATTGTTTTTGGATTACCTTTTAATGCCTCTTTATCAACATAATAATCTAAATCCTGTGAAGTTTCAACTGCCTTCCCTTCATTATTCTTCTTGGCTTTACCCATCTCCTCCCACTCTAGCTCACTCTTCCAAACCTCTGACCACATTTTCTTCTAATAATGGATTACTTTCGGATTCCACTACCTTCTCTGAATCCTTTCTTTTAACTTGATGATCACTCACTTCTTCCTGCCCACTCTTTGCCTCCATATTCCTTTCTACTTCTGCGAGCTGCCTACATGCCAAGAACAGAAGAAGGAAGTGTAACAACACACAGTGTTCCCATATGCTAATTGAGTAGGGGAAGTTCCACAGTGTCCTGGTCAAATTTCCCCTAGACAGTATGGATACCACCTAGTGCCTCCCCTGAAATGTGGCCATTGGCTTAGGGGGACTGACTCAGTAAATGAAAAGTATGAATAATTAATGGTTGCCACTATATCTCAGTTATTGCATTAGAACTTTGTACTCTGCCTATTTTAATTCATCAGAATCACTTTAAGTGACTTCTTTAAAGTGATCTTGTTTTTTTTTCCAGAAACCACTTCAAGCCCCGTTTATATGTGTCATGCTAGAGAAAAATATTTTTTTTGACTTCCATGAAAATAGAATAGCAGTATTGTGAGTCAAAGGCATATTGCACAGCTTCTGCAATCTACTATAACTTTCACTATTTTGCAGATGAGCTCTTACCTCTTAAGAGTAGTGATTAATGCTTAACAAAATAAACTAGTTGGACTGCATGTTTTAAGACTTCCAATTTTTAGTCCAAGTGATGACAGACCCTTTCCCATGTGCTTCCCAAGGTGTCAAAATTATAATTGTAATCCGGTTGCTGTTAATTGACCACTCTTGCTTTTACTTCAAAGCACTTTTAACAGGCATTTAAACTACTTTCTTTTTCACCAATATATGTGGTGGGAAGATGTGTGTGTGTGTTTTATCATGACTGTTGGCAAAATGTGCTTGCTGTACTGGTTTAAAAATATTTCAAGATGAGTCCAACTTTCTGATCTTGAATTGGTTTAATAATATTTTTAATATTTCTACTGAAGCACAAAATGTCTTGGAGCATAACATTTCCTACCTGTTGTATTGACAGTTACGCCCCTGACTTCCTACACTGCAGGATACCAATGCTTCATCTAAGCCACATTCCTTGAGCACAACCAATTAGTAGTTTTTCTGTGTCTTTATAAGACTCTAACATTCATTGCAATTCATAGGGAAATGGACTTTTATTTTTAACAGTGGATTATGGGTGAGTAGTTGCCATTTACCATACATTCTATAATTTATTGGTATTTTTTTTACAGCTAATGTGCCCTTATTTTATCCCATCAAGGAAATAACCTACAACTGCACTGGATTACACATATGGAAACTATGTTTTGTGCCATATCTAACCATCAAGGGGTCATACTGAAATGGGACCCTGATATCCCCCAGTGCACAGTGGAGGGCAGACTCTTAAAAAGAAGATGAGGACTCAATACAGTGCATCTTCTTAGAAGTGGAGAAATACATTGATAATAACCCCTTATCAAGTAGATCAACATTCACTGGGTGAGGAACTTTCAAATGCAGTTTATGAGCAATATATTCCATATGCAAAACCAGGTACCAAGCTTTATTGAATGCCCAGCTCCAAAAAGCAATGGAAGAAGTCCACTACAACTGGGTGGCATGCAGGAGGAGCAAATTCAAATGTAAAACAAACTTGAAGATGTACAAAATTGATGACTGAGTTAGCAGACAGAATCAAACAAAAGCACATTTTTACATAGGATGAGCTTGTCAGACCTGGATGCAGGGTAGTAAACTTGACAAGATGCTAGCCTATTGACATAAGAAACATGGGTATCAGACAAATATACAGGTTGTAAAATCTGGGGACTTCCTAATTACATCCCAATCAAAATGGAAGACGTATTTAGGAAGTAATACTCAAAACTGCATGATG
This sequence comes from Protopterus annectens, assembly GCF_019279795.1. Taxonomy (NCBI): domain Eukaryota; kingdom Metazoa; phylum Chordata; order Ceratodontiformes; family Protopteridae; genus Protopterus; species Protopterus annectens. The sequence goes on along the minus strand of NC_056737.1, from coordinate 1,090,351,232 downwards.
ATTTCCAGAGTCCAAACCACCCCCCACCCCCATGTGCACATGGCAGTCCCCACTAGCTAAGGCTGATCTGCCTAGAATTAACTAGGCTGCTGCCAAATCCCTATCTCAACTCATTCTGTGGAAGATGTCAGCAGTACAATAAGACTGGCTCCAGCAGGAAAGGCCCCTGGCACAGATGGTTTTACAGTTGTCCTACATAAGAAAGGAAGCATGTACCTGAGAGAGATGCTTTGGTAATTGTTTAACCATATCTTTGTCATGGGTGCAAATATTCTGTCAGTTCAGGAACTTTGATTCATTGTCTTTCCCAAGCAGCTCAAATATCCCATGGAATTTAAAAAACTGAAGGTCCATAGTACATATCAACACCAATACCAAACTGTATGCTAGGATTGTTGTGGAAAGATTTTATTGATAGCTACCTACACTAATGCATGAGGCTGAAACAGGCTTTGCTAAAAGCATATCTAACACTGACCATGCCCAAGTCCTCATGATCCTCTTTCCTAGTGATCTTCTTGTAGAATGATAGGAGGAACCTGATATCAGCAGTACTCATCCTAGTCAGTTTTGAGAAAGCATTTGATCCTATATCAAGGAAGTCCATACAGCAAGTCCTAGAGAAAATAGGGTCTTGCATGTGTATATTACAGCAATTAAAGCCCTATTTTGGAAGCCATGTGCCAGCATTTTTGCAAGACTAACAATTTGTAAATCATCAGCTGAAAGAGGGTGTAAGGCAATGTTTCCCACCCACCCTGTTTCTATTCCTGCTAACTAATTAATACTTATTAAAGTTACCATCACTGCACACACACTATATGAATAAAATTGAGAAAACAATAGAAATGAATATAGATCTGTGCTCAATCATGTGAAATTCCCCAAGGATTGAGGTCCAACTCCTGTACAACATACTCCACCAGTTTTAGGACCCATCAGGCTTAAACTTAAATGTGACCAAAACAGAGAAACTTCAAACTAATGCAGTAGCCAAAGCTCTAGAAGAGGAAGGCATACAGCTTCTTATAAATGGTATTCCAAGCCCTCAAAGTATTTAGATATCAAGCTTCAAACTGCCATCCCTTCAATGATTGAACTTAACTTATACATACTTTGGTCTAAGCTTTACATCACAGTACATACATGGAGTAGGCTACGTTTTCACCTTTTAGGAAAGATCAATGCATTGTGAGTATTGTTTTTTCTCTCTTTTATTAGGTACTCTGACACTTACCCACACCTGCCTCTACTTTGTGTCTGATCAAGACTTGCATGTTAATGTTTAACTTAATTTGGGAAATAAATGACACAGTATCCCTTATGAAGTTCTTATCACACCAAGAAGCAAAGCGAGAGTGGACCACCCCAATACAAAGAAATGCACAATAGTTTTTACTCCTCTTCCCAACCAAGACTAACTAGAAGAGGGCATGGCAGTGATTCCCATCCTGCACTCATCTGCAAACTTTTTAACAAGATGTCTTGGGTCAAGGTCTGAGGATCAGAAAAGTAAATGCTGAACAACAACATTTGCAAAACTAAGCCCTGTAACACACTACTGTCACCATCATAGTCTCTGACAAGATGCCTGACACCTGCAGCATCAGGGTTCTGTCTTCTAGCCAAATGACTATCAATCTTACCATACAAGGATCAGTTTTAATGGATTTAGCTTACAAATCATACTTCCATGAGAAATTATGTCACAAATGCCTTGGACAGGCTATGGAACTTGGTATAGAGAGCATGCTCAGTGTCAACAGCCTGTGTTACCCTTTCAAAGAAGGCAAGCAGTTTCATTAGACAGGATCAAAACTTGACAAAGCCAAACTGCTGTAGGCTAGCTGAATGAGCTTTTTAATATCCTAGTTTATCATGACAGTTATAATATGTTCCAGAGTTTTGCAAATGAGACTCATCAGACTGATGGACTATGGTTACCAGAGCCAGTCGTGGGGCCAAACTTATAGAGTTGTATCATTACAGCTGAGTGCCAAACCTCAGACTAAAATCGGGTTAAATATTTTGAGGAGCTGCTGCACAAGAGCTTGTTTAGCACTCTGCTTAATAAACAGCCATGCGTATTATCAGGTCCCATAGATGAAGTATTTTTGGTCTTTGAAAGTACCTTTAGTACATGTTCCTTAGTGATGATGGTGAGTTTGAGAAATTCACAGAAAAGTTAACTTTGGATAGTTTTCTCTGGATTTGTTTGCTAGTACGTTTGTAACGTGTTCTGGGTCAGAGTAGGTGGTGCCATTACGAACAAGTTCAGAACAATGTCAGGTGTTAAGTGTTGGGACTTATTTCTTAGTTTCCTAACATAGCAAAAGAAGCATTTGTAATTGTTAATAGTTTCAGATGCTAACCTTCTTCATATGCAACTTTATAAGACCTTACAGTATTTTTCAATTTTTATTTAGTTAAATTCCTGATATTGTCCTTGCTATGTGGATCTTTAGATCCACTGTATACTTATAAGGAGTTTTATTATATTACTGTAGAGATTATTTATCTTCGCATTATATTTAGATCTTAGGTTCATAGATTAGTACTAAGCTAACTGCTCTTGTGAGCTATTTTAAGCCTAGCCAATTATCCCTTGTGAGACTCAAACCCTGCACCTTGTGCTTGTAAGGCAAACACTTTAACCATTAGGCCACCCTCCCAACTGGTAGATCTGGTAGGGACTGCCAGTTCTAGACATTTATTTAAGTGAGCATGGAATCCCTTTGTCAATCTACCTGCTATAGCAACATCTGAGGTAATGCTGCTACAAGTGAATTTTGAAATTTTATCATAGAATGTTATGAGATTAGTACAGTTAAAATCTTTCAAATGCAAGATACTGATTTCAGTAAATATAGAGAGTTTGAAGGTGAAAGATACTAGTTTATGATATGTTCTATATGGGGAAGGTGATACTGTGAAATAGTGCATAATGATGCTATATTCTGAAAGACCAGGCCAAGAATATTACATCCTCTAGTAGATCTGTTAACAATATGGTCCATAGATTTTTTTTTTATTTAAAAACTTCTGGGCATATCTTACTTTGGAAGTATACATACTCAAGTTTATTGTTTATTGGGAGGTAGTTAAAGTCTCCCAAAATACCAGAATTCTTGTTTATACAATATTTCCAGAGAGATAGAGGGTGTCCTGTAAAGAGATTATCAGCTGATAGTTGGTCTTGTTTATTGTGATATTTAGGTCAATGAGAACAGTTTGTGGGCCTATGGGTGTCTATCTGGAGGTGATATGGTCCTTAACACCACCACAGTTGCCATCAGGTTTGAAGTAATGCTATGTGCAAACTCAGGTATGGAGGGAGTCCTTGCTAAACTTTAAAGCCAAGTTTCAGTAATTGCACAGATAAGGATGAATGCCAAATTCAGGAGAGACTAAAACTCAAAATGTTTGTTGTTGAGACGTCTGGAAATGAGCAGAGGCACATTAATGATGCAAACTCTTAGGAAAGTAATGCACCCAACTGGAAGCCATCCATCATTTAAAATAGGGTACTAAGATAGATTTGGGGAGGAAAGGAGAATGAGAAGTACTCCTACTACAGGCCGACTAAAACAAAAGAGTGGGTACCAGATAAGACTCCTCATCTTTTGATTTTCTTTGTCGGTAGTATTGTATCTCCCAAGTACAAGACTGCTCATCCATCTTTGAATAAAGAACTGCTTAAACCCTTAACCAGACTGTTCTTTTTTTCCTCTAGAAGAGGACTTTATTTTTGCTAAGTTTTGTAAAGTTAACTTTGGCCATTCTGAACAGTTATCCCTAATCGTTTATAGCATCTTTCATAAAGACTGATGAAATACTTCCAGATAAGGCAACCACTTATATCTTCTAAAGCTATATCAGTGTCAAATTTCTCCCCAGACCTGAAAAGACATGCTGTGCTCCTCCACTCAGAAGGGACAGATGGGTCCATGCCTACCAAAACATTACCCCTTTAATATCTTCTGCTGTAACCAGCTAGGGATTCAGTACACCAAAGAGCTACTGGAACCAAGGATTGGGGCCTACCTAGTTAGCAAATGGGTATTATTATTATTATTATAATTATTATTACTATTTTCATTAATACTTTTATTATTTTCAACAGGTTCCCTATGTATTTGCTCTTGTTTATCTTGATCAGTGTCACAATCAAACCAACATTTACTACTAGATGTGTACAATCTACACTAAGGTTTATAATCATGTTTTAAATGGCCAAATTATATCACTAATTATACAATTGTTCTTACATTTGGACTATAGCCTAGAATCCCTACAAAATAGCATTATTCAGGTTAATCCTTCTTTATGGTTCATTCCAAGTAATAATAATGGTACCTATTTGTCAGCAGCAAATGCACACAGTAGGTAAAGGAGGACTGAAGGAATAAAACCACATACCATTGGAACTAGAGCTCACAGCCTTACCCCTCTGCACCTGATGCCAGACTAAACTGCCTACACCACCACTTTGAATTTGCACAAAAGTGCTATTAGAAAAATACACTAAAATGCTAGTTTGCGTTTGTAAAAATGTCCAAGCCTCCCTGCCTGCAGTCAATGTTCAGTTACTCTCAAACCTTTTCTTCAAACATATTAAAATTCATTTAAGAGATTTCTTAACTCATTTTCATCTACAATATCAGTTATATATACAATATCATGTACATTTCGTTGCCATAATAACTTTTATATTTAACACTTTTTCCATGACAACAATTTTGTTTTTCTTATGAAAGCAATCCTTACACTATTTAACCAAATCAAAAACCTCAAAAACAATATCTGGGAAGTCTCTTTACCCAAAGCCATTAAAGAATGATAACCTGGTATACACACATGATTTTCAAGAAAATCCTATCCAAAATGTCTGTACAATTCAGAAGTTATCAGATCCATTGTAATGTGCATGAATTCACTTGCTCATTTGTTTTCATAACAGTCTCATCTGACTCCTAGAATGACCCTGTGGACAGACACAGCTACCTGTGGAGTTTTCAAGGGAAAGAGGGGAACTGAATTAGGTTGTCAGGTCTTTCTTCTGTATCGGACACACACACACGCACACATGCACACACACACACATACACACATTTGTTGTTAATATAGAGTTCCAGATCCACCTTATGACATATGGAAGGAAAACATAGCACCCAGAGAAAACCCATGTGAACACAAGAAGAACAAGCACACTCTGTTCCTGGTTCCACTGAACATCCTGATTTCACATCTCTTCCTCATACAATTTTTGATTTTCATTAAAGTACTGAAGACTGCATTTAATCGGTAGTGCCATATATTAAGAGGTTCAGAAAATGCATGTTGATGCAAAACTTGTCCTATTAACTTCATGAGTAAATTAGAATAATATTTAAAAAGCCATCCTTGATTCTGGATCATAGTTCCACCCATTATTTTTAGCTTTATCCAGAATTCTTGAGCAAAGCAGTTGAGAGATGTGTTTACTTCTGATTCTTTTCAGTTAGCAGCGGCAGGACAGGTTTATTCTGCCAAACCACTCTTTGTTCTCTTGGGAGTACAATGCAGTCCACCAGACTTCACTGCCACAGCAGCAGCAGCTTTCTTCTTTTGACATTCACCCTTTTTATGGCTCATTCAAAGTATTCCTGACATTATCTGCTCAGCAGGACTGAGTCCTGCAATGTTACAGGCTCAGAAAGCAGTACCTGTCCATCTGTCATACCTGCCCAATAGCACTTAATTTAGGAATCAGATTTATATGTGCCCTTCAATTACAGTAATACTTTGTCACCATGCAGTCATTCCTAAATGTTGTTGAAATCATACTTTCGTCCATCTACAGACACAGTGGCAACAGAGTTTCATAATTTCAATATAATTTCTTAGAACACCTTCCTTTCTCTCTCCGCAGTGTTTGGCCCATTGTCACTTTCCCAGAAAACAGGAAAGAACCGAATTTCCCTACTAACCAACCAAATATTCCCATCACTATAATCAGTATTTGGGTCTCATACGAAAATAGATTGTGTTTAGTAGGGCTAACCTGGTATACAAAATAAATAAATAAATAGATAAAACAAAATAAATAACTAAGAAATATATTCTTGGTATGTATGGTACTGGAAAGTTTCTTTCCAGGCTTCATATGTTAGTGGGCATCTCATTCAATAAAATAAATGAACGAATGAATGAATGAATTACTCATTCAAACGTGAATAAAATAAATATTAAAGTCTTGACATGGGTTTCAATGCTATGGGTTAATATCTAAGATGAAGGATTAGCAATTATCAAAGGTAAATATTTTGCTAGGACAGTATAGCTAATTGTGTTATCCTCCTAAGGGAGCAATGGATGGTGGGTACAAGTGTGATCTGAGGATTGTTTAACATTGAGTAGTAGTGATACACTCATCAAAAACGTAAATGTTACTAGAAACACTTCACTGTGGGTGCGAACCCGGACACTAATGCCTTGAAACACAAATATTCTCCAAATGGACTTGCTTCTTTACTAGCTGTTTCACTATATTAACAAAAAAGTGGCTTTGAAAGGGCATGGGAAATCACAGATCATACACATGGTATTCAAATAATTTCACCTTGAAACTAAACAATGCTAGTCGATCCTTCTTTAAATTAAAGCTGTGCATCATATTGATCACTGCTACAGTAGCTTAAGTTATATGGGTTGCATCCTGTCAAGGATATAATGGCCAGCCAGTTTCCAATGTTTTTGGGGCACCTTCCATGCACTCAAATTGTCAAGCAGATCAAGCTGAGGTGACTAAAAGATATGTTTGTGTGCAAAGCTCGTAAGAGCTTTCCTGATGCCCTGCTTTCTGTGATTGACAGTTGGCTTGTGCTTTCCTTTGCCAGCCAGGTAAGTTCCCTTTGGGAAAAAAAAACTTCTATTTCTTATATTTATTGATGTTTTATTTTTTTCCTCTCATTTATAACCTATAAGAGTTGTGTTTCAATGGACTGTCTTGAGACAGTGACATACTTTTAAACAGACCACTGTTTTTTAGCAGTTTAAAAGTAGTGATAATAAACTGAAAACATATTTTCTGTGGAGACATTGCTTTTATTTTTCCTTGGTGTGGCTGGCATAGTATTTGAAAGCTCTTTTTACTGTATTGTTCTGTCAAAAAAGTAACTTTTGTAGACTGGTAATCTTACTGGCAGGAGTCCACCAGTCTGGTTTCCTTTTCTTGGAGGTGTGAGTCTTGATTTTGCTTGGGATAGCACGATCCATGCATTCTTGTAGGTGCCCGTCTAATGCATTAGTAAAGGATTTTGCAGCTTGGACAATGTTATTCTTTAGCATGGGGGCTTTGAAACTTTCCACCTGGTCTTAAATAACATGGTTTGCTTTTGAAAGGTTTTTCACAGTGGTTTCCTTGTCCTTGGGTGGGGGTGGAATGTGGATATCCAAAGTGATTTGTTTATGGTCAGATCTAACCAGTGAGGGGTTGACCTCCGGTGTGGAGCACTGGTCACCCATGTTGGTGACAACCAGGTCCAGTATGTTGTCACCTCTTGTGGGAGTGTTGACCAGCTGATCCAGGGCATTTGAGTTTATAAATTCTAGGAAATGTTGGGCAAGGGAGTTAGTACTTGAGTAGTTCTCCCAATTAATGTTCGGGTAATTGAAATCACCCAATATTAGGGTGTTTGGTAGGACCTTTGTATATTCCCAGTGTTTCCAGAAATGCAGAATGGGGTTCCTGGGACATGGTGGGTGATCTGTAGCAAGCTACAATTTGAACTGAAGTTTTGCCCGTTGTTAGTTGCACGTGGATGATCTCTGAAGCATCATGCTGTGCCACTAACCTGGAGGTGTGGGTATCCTTGATGAATATGGATACCCCCCCCGCCTTTTGTATTTTAGTCCGGGTTCTGTGGCCAAAATGTATGGTATGAGTTGTAGCCTGGTAGTGCTGGAGTGCTCTCTGGATCCTTAAACCAGGTTTCTGTTACTGCACATATATCGATTTTCTCCATACTGAGGAGTGCCTCGAGTGCATGCATTTTGAGGTTTAGACTTCTGGCATTGAGTAGCATCACCCTCAGTTTTTTGTTACTTGTGCTATTTATGGTGGTGGGTTTGTCTTTTGAACCTTGCCTAAAAAAGGCACTATGGGGGTGGCAAGAGCCTTGGCCAGTATTCGAAAGCCTAAGGGTGACAGGTGCAAGCTGTCTCTAGTGAAGCAGCGTGGCTTGTCGAGCATGTCATCCCAGGTGGACAGACACTGGATCTCCTTTGAAATGACACCAGAAACATAGCCAATTGTTGAAATTGATAATTCTTTCTTTATACTGTGGTATCATTCTTGGTGAGGGCAGGATGCTACTCAGGGTCAGAGAGCTCTTCCATGTCTCTTTTCATGTAGTCCAAGGAGGTATGGCTCAAGTTATTCATACCAACATTGACAATGACAGAGTCATATTTGTACTTGTTCTGGAGTGACCTGAGTGCTTGTGTTATGTGGCGGATCCTGGCACCCAACAGGCAGCTAACAGTAACCTTCTCCTTATTCAGCCTAGTGAGTGGGACGTCAGTGTGCCTGACTATAGAGCCACCTATTACTAGTATGTCGGGTATGTTATTTTGCCTTAAGAGCTGTGATTGCATGGCACACTGGTTTTGTGAAGTATGTGTTTCATGATTTGTGTTGGGGGGTGGAGGTTGCTTGGATGTCTGCTTTGGAGGTCTCTGTTGCTTTTGCAGATTTTTATTTAGAGCCTCCAAGTATGTTTTTGTGTATTTATGTGTTTTTTGCCGGTGCTGGTTTAATGGGTCTGTGAGACTGGTGGTGTGATGCAAGTATTTCCCTTCTCGTCTTGACTGTCTAATCCAGCTGTGGGTTAAGAGAGCTTAGCCTCCAGTTTGGCTATATAATTGCATCTCTCACATGTATTAGTGTTCGGTGGTAGGAGGAGGGAGTTGTCTGTGTACATGAGGCAGTTGTAACATTGCCTCAAAATGCTCAGATTCACCAGTTGGACTGGAGAGTATGCCTGAAACTGCCCTTTGGACATGCCTGGATAGGTACAGTTGACTTTTTTACTGAATGGTAAGGTTGAATAGAGAGCCTTGACCTTCTGTACAGTATAGGAGGGTCTAGTGCTAGGGTTTATAAGTGCTTGCTATGAGTTTTGAGCAAGTGCTGGGCGGAGAAATGAATGGCTTGAGTGCTTTAGTTGAAAGTTTGTCTAGTTCCAAGGGAAAATTTGAAAAGGAGACTTTGTGGAGCCGGCAATAGTTATACCTTAGCTAACCGGTGCTGCCTGGCATGCAAAACCGGGCAAATGCAGTATTTATAGCAGGAAAATGAAAGAGATAGAAATTAACCCAAAATGGCCAATAAGCTACTAATTTGTGGGCTGAAACCACTCCTCCAGGGACAAATAGGCTGCTCAAAGCTCCCCTCTCTCACAGGTGAACAGAGAAACTTCCTTCTATCCAGGTAAGGTATGGGCAAACACAGAGATTTGTAATACAGCCTTGAATTCATCACTTAACCTGAAAACTGGACTGTACTAGCTTAGAAAGGTGGAAAACAAGTATATTTATTTGTTGTTTTTTCAGAAAATAAAGCAGATACAATCAAAAAAACTCTTTAAATGCACAGAAAAGGATACTTATTGTTATATATCTCAGATCAGAGTTGTAGTCAACACCACTAGTAATAAAGTAGGAAGAAACACAAATACAGTAAAAGCAGATGAATAGAATGCAATTTTTTTATATATATAAAACAATAGAAAATGAACAACTGATTTAAACAAGTTACCCAATTAACCAGAAAAAAGGTCAAAACTGAGCCCTGCTCCAGCAGTCTTCAAACAGACAAGTTCTAACTGCACACTCCTGCTGCTAGGGTGCAGGGGAACTTTCTCCAAAAAAAGATGGCCTGGGTCAGTGCTCAAGTTATACAAACAAAGCTAGATTCAGCAGGCCTGAATCTGGTCTATACAAAGAAGAAAAAAAATGGACTGAGTACTGAATACACTCTGACAACAACACGAAATACCAAAATAGTAAAGAGAAGAAGTTGTAGAGTTCCACGACAGTTTTTACTTTTTATTATACAAACATAAACATGAAGTAAGCACTTTTGCGATCTACCCAGATCGCTTCCTCAGACTATATTACAATAACAATAACAAGCTGGCTGAGCAAGCATTTTAAAGCTTTACCTATTCACACATTGCAATTAATTAGTCACAATTACCTACTTAAAGGCATACAGATAATTTACATGAAAATTCCTATCAGTAAAAGTTTTTTTAAAAAACCAACCCTTCTTATTTAACCATTAACATTGCATTTTACTATGTTCTGTCTGCATCTAATGCATATAGAAACAACATAAAAATATAATATACTATTGTATGTATATATATAAAAATATAAGAACAAATGCATATGAATAAAGAATCAATAAAACCTGCCTATAAAATGCATGTATATATATACTAAAAAGTTTTTCTATCTTAGCAAGGATTAAGTATGCACATGAATTTGGTATAAAAGAATAAAGACCTAGAGCAGAGGCAACATACTGCATAATAAAGCATGGATGTGTTTAAAATAAAACGTGTCAATCTCTATTTAGTGCTTCAGGTGTCGTGCCTTTAGGAAGGGTTTCAGTGATACTGCATCATCAATTCCTGGATGCTTATCTGCATTCAGTTTTATTATCCACTTTTGTTCAGATTCTTCTGTTCTGTTTCTTATGTCACCTCCTCTTATGCCTTCCTTGACTACCTCAAGCACAAAGAATTTAAAATTATGATCTTTCCCTTCTTTTTGAATATGTTTTGCTAGAGCATTTGTTTCTCTATTTGTAGCAATGTCTCATATGCTCTAAAATACATTCTTTTAACATCCTATTAGTTTTACCTATATAATATGCTTTGCATACCTGGCAGAAACTGAAATATACTACGTTATTAGTTCTGCAATTGGCATACATATTTACTTCTATTTTAAATGTATTCACTGGATGAAAAAAATTAGTGCAGGAAAAAATGTATCTTCATGCTGTGCATTTTCTACATGGGTAGGTGAATCTGGTCTATGCTGCAGCAACAAAGCGCACCATCTTAAGAAAGAAACAGTTGAAATAAGCAGGCACAATAAGCCTGTGACCAGAAATTCCCAGCTCAGAAGGGCAGAATCCAGCCTCCCACAAGAGTGCAGACCACACATTCTTAATGTAAAAAAATTGTCCCAAAGCCCAAGTGCTTAAACCAGAACTAATACACTTTAGAACAGGCACTAAGCCTTCAATCAGCAACTCCCAACTCAGAAGGATGTAAGCTTCCTATCCTGCCACAACAGTGCAGACCACACACCTTCCTAATGTGAAACAACTGGTCTAAAGCCCAAGTGCGTAATCCAAAGGCTTAGAATAACACTTACAATTTAATCGGCTACTAACAAGCAGTAATAAATGCAGCAGAATAAATGCTATTAAGTACGTTTAAGAACAGGCAGCAAGAGCAAAATAAATAATAAAGTAGGAAGAAACACAAACACAGTAAGCAGATGAATAAAGTGCAAAAAATATATATATATATTTTCTCTCCGTATTAGGTAGAATGAACTAAAGACACAAGACTGTACTGATCAACTATATTACAGCGACCAAGAAACAGTGGCAGACCACTTTTCAATTAAGACATGATAAAGGACAAATTATTATCCCGGGGATTAACATTCAAAAGGGGATTTTCCAGGGTGACCATCTGTCACAGCTGGTATTCTGCCTTGCCCTTAACCCATTAAGCTGTCTACTTAACAGATTAGGTCAGGGCTATAACCTGGCTCCTAGAAAACAACATAGTGTAAACACTTGTTATCTGCTCTTTGTTCATGATTTAAAACTGTATAGGTCATCAGATGAGGAACTGAAAGTACAACTGCAAGATGTCAAAACATTTTCAGATGATATAAGAATGTCATTTGGTCTTTTTAAATGTGCAAAAGCAACCTTTAAAGCAGGAAAACTGCAGCACCAGGAAAACATCAATTTTGGACAATAATCTGATATAAAAGAACTTGAGCAAGAGGGAGTGTCTAAATATTTGGGAACTAATGAAGGATTAACAATAATATATGAACAAATGCAAATAAAACTTAGTAAGCAATACTTCAGAAGACTTAAATTAATCCTGAAAACAGTGTTGACATCTAGGAACAAAATCCAAGCTATAAATCAATTTGCTCTTCCTGTCCTAACTTACAGTTTTGGAGTGATTGACTGCCCCCAAAACATGTTGGATAGATTAGATAGGAAAACAAGAAGGATGCTTCATGCTCACTAAATGATTTATAAAAGTCAGTGCATACCAAGATTATATACTCCCCATTCTGAGGGAGGGATGGGCCTCCTTGAAACTGATTACATGTATAGATCTGCAGTCATGGGACTCTAAATATATCTGCTGACGTCACAAGGCCCAAACATAGTGAAAGGTTTGAAACATGAGGAGAATAACTCTAAGATGACTTCTCTGCTTAATCTATCAGAAGCATATCGGCATCAAGCAGGAATGGAAATCAAACCAGAAGTAGATAAAAATCAGGCAGCAACTAAATGTGCTAAAAAACAAAAGAAAGAATATTAGGTGAAGAATCAGCTGAGAAGGCAAGAAATGTGGAAAAAGCATAAATATAGTTGCAAGTATAGAAAACCTCTGGAAGAACCTCATGTTGATCAGGAATAAATGCAGGAATGGTAAAGGAGAGGCAAATTCAAACCAAGAGATGAAAGGTTAATATTGGTGGCCCATAGTTAGTGGGGTACGTAAATGCTGATTTACAAAGTCCATTGAATATGTGGGAGAATATGTGGGAGAAACAGACAAATGTAGGTTTTGCAAAACCAAATTGGAAACAGTTGCACACCTTGTTGCTGGTTGTGACATACTAATGGCAGAAGGACTGCATACTGAAAGGCATAATAATGTGACAAGACTGTTGCACTGGGGGTTGTGCAAACATGATGGTATTGAAGTGGCTGAAAAACACTAGAAACATGAGTCACAAAGTATCATAGAAAATGATGAAGTTTATATCACATGGGATCACCCATTTCTAACAGTTCAAAGGATATATGCTAGAAAACTGGATATAGTGGTCCATGAAAAGAAGGCAAAAGTAGCAGTGATCACTGAACTCGCCACACCCAGTGACCACAGTGTGTTGTGTACAGAGAGACACAAAGTCATAAAATGTCAGGATCTGCAGGCAGAAATGAGAGCAATGTGGAAGAAAGAGCCACACAGTTCCAATAGTAATAGGAGCAATGGGTCTTATAAAAAAGAATCTACAACCATATTTAGAGGTGTTATCAATACATATAACCCCATACAAATTGCAGAAGGAGTCACTACTAGGTACAGTGTGGGTGCTGCGAAGTGCATTTTTGGCTGACATCAAAGATTGAAACAATACTAATCATGAACTTTAATCATATTTTAACTTAGGATTGGGGTCCATTCCCATCATGATATTAGAAACCCAAAAGATTTGGAGAAAACTAGATGTTACCCTTATATCATTAGATGAGTCACTAACTGGCTCACTGATAGAATTCATATAGTCAAAATAGAGGAATCCACCTCCAACAGCAGACTTGTAACCAGTGGTGTTCCACAGAGATCAGTCCTGGGACCTCTACTGTTTGTAATCTATTTCTCCCAAGTACAAGGAAAAATAAAGGTCTGTGGCTAATAAAGTTTGCTGATGACTGCAAACTGGGAGTGGTCATAGAATCTCCAAATGATGTCAACATCCTACAAGAGGGTCTTACACAAACAAATGACTGGTGCCAAAGTCATGGCCTTAAACTCAATGCAAAAAAATGTATTATCATCCCTTTCAATAAGGGAGATGTCCCTGCTAACTACCACATCAATAGCAACACCCTAAGTATGCACTCAGCGGTGAGAGACCTGGGCACACAGGTTGACAGCAACCTCACCTTTGACCACCATGTCTCCACAGTGGTAAGAATGGCATCCTATATTGCACATCTCATAAATAAGGGCATTGCCTCCAGAAAAAAATAAGTTATACCCTCCCTTTACTCGGCCCTCATCAGGCCAGTAATTGAGTACAATGCCCCTTTTGGTGTGTACTTTTCCAAGCACCTGCAGCAATTAGAGAGAACACAAAGGTTCATCACAAGGAAAATTCTAGGTCTTCAGCATCTGTCCTATGTGGATTGCCTGAAATCACTGTCACTTTATTCTGTTTCATACAGGCTACTCAGAGGTGATTTCTGCCTTGCATACAAGGCAAACTCTGACCATGTTTTATAGGAAATGCTGCATCTCCAAAAGTCAAATGGTACACGGGTTACTCACTCTAAAGACCTTAACCTGGTATGTGACATTATTAGAACCTGCTTTAGGGACAGATTTGTTTCACAGAGGTTACCAAAGCTTTGTAACAGACTCCCACTCCATGTCAAACAAAGCACCTCATTGGCCCTCTTCAACTTAATCTGGACAATTGGATGGGTAACCATAAATTCACCCCAGGGGTTCCACTTGTGTCGCTTCTGGATAGGGCAATAGGTGCTGGTCATGGAAATAAGGATAGAACTTGGCTAGTCTTGTAAAGTCCCTAGGGCCTTAGCCTAGTAACTTCATATGATCCTATGATCCTAAAATTGAGCATAAACCTTTACATCATCAGATGTGTAGCCCAATGCCTCATGGCTAGGACACATGTTATTAGAGTGAGGAAATCCATATCCAGCAAGAGGCCAGTCACCAGTGGAGTATCACAGGGCTTAATGCTGGGCTCCCTCCTGTTTTGTATATACTTCTCAGATGTCAAGGCAAATATAGATGGCCTTTGGCTGATGCAGTCATTAACTCCCCAAACGATGTTGATATCTCACAGAATGGTCTGATACAGACTAATGATTGGTGGTACAGCCATGGTCTCAAACTAAATGTTGGGAAGTACATAATAATACTGTTTGGGAAATCAAATACTGCTGCAAATTACAACATTGTTAGTACCCCCCTAAGAGCGGACCCAGTGGTGAGAGAAATGGGTACTGAGATAGATACTAAATTGAGCTTTGATCACCATGTGTCCACAGTGGTGAGGAAATCGTTCTATGTGGCTCAGTTTATAAGTAATGGCCTAGCATCCAGATCTAACAATGTCATAGTACCACTGTACCTGGCCTTCATCAGACCAATAAACAAGTACAAAGCATCCTTTGATATGTACCTCGCCAGACACCTGCAACAGTTGGAGCACCCTCAGTGGTTTCTCACCCAAAAAAAATACAGGGCATAACCAAACCGTCATATGCAGATGGATTAAAAGCCCTATCACTGAATTCAGTTTCCTACCGATTATTGAGGGATGATCTGTGCTTAACGTACAAGGCAGTCTCTGACCCAGCCCCAATGGAAATGTTGCATATTCGCAAAACTAACGGTATGAGTTACCCACTTCAAAGATCTAAACCTGATCTCTGACATAAATAGATCATGCTGGTGAAACAGATATGTGTCCCATATATTGATACTCCTCCAGAATAGGCTTCCTATTCACATGAAGCAGAGCTCTTCCCTGACTATCTTCAAGCACAGTCTGAACCAATGGATGGAAAATTTCAAATTCAGTCCTGGGGTGGTGCCCATGTCCCTTATGAACAGAGGCAGTCTGTAAAAACTGTTGAAACCCCGCTTGTTGACCCTTGTTATCCTTCACTTGGGATAGAAAATTGAGTAAAATCTGGGTTAAACTGGCTAGGCTTGTAAGGATTCTTGAGCCATTAGCCTAGTAATCTCCTATGAACCTATGAGCCTGTTAGATTTATTTTATTTTATTTATTTAACATTTGTTAACTGGGAAAGTCCAACTTGGAACAAAGCCAATTTTCAGTAGAGGCCCAGGGAGAAACACTCCAGATGTATGCTTTTGTGATGATCTCAGTCATAATACTCCCTCAGATATTTCAAGCACTGGTAATAGTTCCCTTAATTGGCCTAAATTTCCAATAGTAGCATGCAGTCATCTGCATACATGAGAAATCTTGCTTGTACCCTGCTTCTCCATTTATTTTGCTTAACGTCATTTTCCTGCACATCTATTTATAACTTCTCAGTTGCTTCACTGAATAGCATAAGGATAGTGGTCATCCCTCCCTTATATCCCTGCAAACCTTTATCTGTTTTAATAATTACCATTAGTTTGATACTGTGCTCATGGTTCATGTATATCAACTTTTCTCATTTCATGAATGGCTTCCTAGACAGATTCTCAACTTATCAATTCAAGGGTGTTTTGCTAGCAAAAAATAACTATTCATCTCAATTCTCCACTTCCCCTTCTGTATCCATAAATTCTGTTAGAATCCACCAGTTTTTTTATTCTCCAAATATCCTACATGAACCAATTATGTCCTTCCTGAGCTAGTTGTGGGAGAATTTCATTTAAACACCTTACTGGTACATTTATTAGGAACTTGATATTTGTGGGTATCAGTGAGACTGGTCTGCAGTCACCCACTTCTGTGCTGTTCCCTCCTCCTGTGGCATCATTACTAACCTTGATGTCCTCATAGTTTCTTTTACTTTACCTTGCCTTTTTAATTCACTCATAATCTTCCATTAATGTCCTCCACACTGCCTCTCATCTCCATTCTCAAAATTATACTGGGTAACTATATGGTTGCCCTGCCTTCTTCTTCACTGCATAGACTACTGTTTTGACTTTTTCTTTTGTGATATCTATGTTGAGTATCTTTGTCTGAGTTTCCTTTGGTTTGTAACATCCTTCCTGTGTGATTTACCTCTCTTCTGCTCCTTGTTTCTTTGCTCTGCATACATGTGTTGGAAGTACTCTCTTAAGCTTATATTTAATCTTACTGTCCTCATTGAATATGTCCCGTCTTTGTCTTGCTATCTTTCTTATGTTTTGCCCCCTTTCCTGGCTTTACATTTCTCTGTTGATTTCATCCTTTCTTCTTCTCCCAGTGTGCACCAGTAGTCTTTCCAGTATGAGTGTTTCACTTTTACTACTATTACAGTCTTGCTTCCAACTCTGTATTTATCATTATTCCTTGTATCATTTTCCTTTTAATCCTGTACAGGTAAATGCATCAAATGAAAGACAAAACTCCCAGTTTACATACTGCCCCCGTCTACTCTTGTCCCTGTTTGCATCAGTATAGTGAACTTTTGTTCGCTCATTTCTCCTCCAGATGTTACACCGAATATCTGATAGGTTCCTTTCAGTCCGCTTAATCTCTTTTCCATTCTTCCTTCTCTTCCACTTTTCACCTATTTCTACGAGTGTCACCTCATTTCTTGTCTGTTCCCTTTCATTCTCTTGTATTTTCTTATTTATCAGCTTTTTAACTCCCCTTTTGTCTTCTGCTCACCCCATTTAGAGCTTGCCTATCTCCATCCTAGCTCTCTTCCTTCCTCATTCTACAACCGTACAAGAATCTCTACCACCAAATAGTCCAATATGTGCCTTTCTTGTATTTCTATCCAGTTCACACCCTCACCTTTCCTAGAAGCCTGTCAAGTCTGCTGATATATACCAGGCAGCTCCTTGTAAAAGTGTATTTTTTTATGGACTTCTTTCCATGTGTTCTTCCATTTCTGATTTGTTGATGTTCAAGCTGTGGAGGGAATTCTTCCTGTGCTGAGCTAGTTCCCTCTTATTCTTAGACATTAGTTTCTTTTTGTTATATAGTGTCTATATACTAGGGGTTCACCAGGGTGGCTTGTTTTTTTTTTTTTTTTGGCAAGACCTCATTTTGATCCAGTCAAGTACAGCTAAATCTATACTGCTGCTCAAGTGGTCTGTATTTTCTGTGATTGAGGGGGATTTGAAACTACTTATACCATTCCTTAGTAGGAGGTAATTTGTTTTGAAAAACGTTTTAAGTTTTTTTGAGCTTTATGGTGTATCAGGCCTTATATTTATGTGAAAATAAAACAAAACAGACCAGCCACCACTGCTAATAGCATATACACTTTATTAGACAAGAGAATAGTGGATAAGCACTTTTGCATACAGTGCTTCATCAGATCCATATTAACAGTTAAAAACAATCCATATTTAAATTCATAGCCAACCAATCAGGGAGCAGTGCTTAATGATGTAATGGTCGAGCCTGTAAAACAGATTTTAAAGGAACATTAGTATTTATACCTGGAGATTCCTATTGGTATTACCCACATAGAATGCTGTACAGGACATACAATAAGCTAGGTAGACCAAATTATTAGATTTACAATCAGAATCGAAATCAAATATATATTTCTTAGATGTAACAGGGTGAACAAAAAAGTTACTACTTGACATAAATTTGCAAGCACTACATGTCTTGCATGGAAAAGTCCATTTTCTATTACATGTAAGACCAATAAGAATTTGAAAACTTGAGTTTTGCAGCATATGGGTGATATTAGAAAGAAAAATTCACTTATGCATTGTGCAAACACGTTATTTCGAATGATGGCCATTCATTTAAATTTACTGTACTTGAATTACTTGGGCAGAACGTAAGTGAGGGTGATACTGTGAACAGAACTGAGCTTATGGAATTGAGATGGATTCTGTGCCTTGGACCTCATAGATATCAAGGCATAAATGCTAATGTTCCTTTAAAACCTGTTTTACAGGCTCAACCATTTATCATTAAGCATTGCTCCCTGATTGGTTGGCTATGATTTTAAATATGAATTGTTTTTAACTGTTAGTATGGATCTGATGAAGCACTTGTATGTGA
Source organism: Protopterus annectens (assembly GCF_019279795.1). Classification (NCBI taxonomy): domain Eukaryota; kingdom Metazoa; phylum Chordata; order Ceratodontiformes; family Protopteridae; genus Protopterus; species Protopterus annectens. The sequence goes on along the minus strand of NC_056737.1, from coordinate 1,090,332,439 downwards.
AAGTGCTTATCCGCTGTTCTCTTGTCTAATAAAGTGTATATGCTTTTAGCCGTGGCAGCTGGTCTGTTTTGTTTTATTTTGATATTTTCAGTTGCCCTCATGGACAGAGGCAGTGAGTATTAAGTACTCTTATGTCTGTGAACTTTGCTCACCTAATCAATGACAGTTGAGACTACTCTGAATAAATATGGCTAGGCTTATAAGGGCTTCAGGGCCGTTAACCTAGTAAACATCTATGAACTTACAAATGCTCACAATATATAATAGCATTTAATATTTACTTTACCTCCTTTCTGAAAACAGCACTTTTTGTTGCTTGTTGCAAAGTTTTCCAATACCCACTGTAGGTAGGCATAGGCATCAGTAGGTAATGATCACCCTGCTATGGTTTTTAAAGATGAGAGTGCCTCTTGGGTGCCTAAGATGGCTCTTTCAATAAAGCAGATGCCACTTATGATCTATCCTAGGTTTTGTCCAAGGATGCTGATAGTTCATTTTCTGGTAAGCAGTGCAGGTGCTATTGTGATGGTCTGAAGTGTCAACACCCTAGCCTTCTTTCTGAATAGGATGCAGAGTTTCGGAGAAAGAAGCCATAGATGTACTGTAAGTAGATTTTTTAAACATTTTTGAAGAGAAATTGTCCTGATTGTTAGACCATTCACCTGACAGAAGTGCTGATATGCATCTTTAGCTTACAGTTTGGGAGGAGCTGAAGCAGGAAAGACTATCTGCATGGCCAGCTGAGTATGACTGGAGCATGAGTTTCAGTGTTTTATTATGGTCACAGTTACAGTATGTGACACCTATGATGACCTTCTCATTGTTTCTTTACCATGCAGGACCAAAGAAAGCAGATGAGTCCTTCTGGCTGAGATGGCTGTAGATACTTCCTGCTGCAGCTAAGGCCATGTCCGATAAATGATATAAGACTACCTCTCAACAGGGAGATGAAGACTCCCATATAGAAGCTGGATGTGACACACCAGCAGCATTTGGTGGACAATGGGGTTGACCAAATGTTTCTAAGGCCTACTAGCAGATTCACTTAAATAGCAGGCCATTGGGCCATTAGGCCAATGTGGCATTATTGAGTCAAATGTGCCACAAAATCATCATACAGTACCAGCACCTGGTAATGACGCCAGTTAGGTTGCCATCTGGGCCATTCTGGCAACCTAATCTGTCAGCATCCTACTATATCATCTGCTTGGTATAACCCCTTTCTACCATCTTATGCCTCATACCTTGTGCATGGTTTAATCCGCCCCATCATCATTGTCAACAGCCACTGTATGTGTGTGTCCATCCCTTGTTAGCCCATCTAGTTTTCTGTACAAACGCTTGTTTCTCTGCACTGTTCTGAATGTGTGTGTGTGTGTGTGTGTGTGTGTGTGTGTGTGTGTGTGTGTGTGTGTGTGTGTGTGTGTGTGTGTGTGTGTGTGAATCTCTAGCTGTGAGATTTACTGCATCTTGTGCACCTATTTTTGTGCTGCAAGTTGCTTATGCTTTTAGAAGTAATAGCTACTGAATTTCTGAGTTATGAACATTTAGTCTGAAAGACATTGACACTAAAAATGTGTAAATTTGCATTTTTAATTAAGAATTAGGAGCTTCTGTAAAATATAAACTATCTCTCCTGGAAAAAGCATTAGTACTGTGTTTAAGGATTACTTATAAACTACATATAGAAATATCACTACAAAAAAAGAACATTGTGTAGCCCATTTCAAAGTAGTGCCTTCGCATCTACAATGATAACTCAACAGTGGCTGAAAGAACAACTGTACAGACCTACATATTTTAATTAAAACAAACAGATTTAAAATGGGCTATAATAATTTTATGATTTTTTACTGCTTATAGAGAAGTATGAAAGTCATTTAGGGCAGCAGTGGTACAAAGAGACTGTGGATATGAACTTAGACGTCAGTGATTTACTATATCATGTGATTGTAAATAGAGCATTGCATCTATAAACAGAGTATGACTTAAGGAAATGAGATAGTGATGGATAATATTGTACTGTCTAACATCCAGGAACAGCATGTAAGCACAGCATGCCCCATAAAGCTGACCCTTAACTAGCATTTACACTATCAAACAAACCTTAATAGGAATGAAATGATGTTTCCACTTGTGATATAAACTATGTCTGAGGCTTTTAGACATCTATAGAGCATATTGTTCAAAGTATATTTTTGGATTAGGAAAAGTTTAGTAAGCGCGTACACTTAATACAATCACTTGTCAGTGGAAAATACTTTAATAAACAATCACTTGTCAATGGAAGATATTTTTTTAGATTGTTGCATAGTCCAGGAAAGTCATGTGTTGAGAGTTAAAAGCAATTTAGTCAGTTTCCTGAAAGGGATAGACTGTCTTATCATTTCACTTTCTAAGCAAATGCAACTGATGCCCTTTATCAGTTTGCTGTACTGATGGAAAATCTCTTGATGGGTGAATGGATCAGCACATTTTTAACAGAAGCTGGCAAGGACAGCTATCACTTGGTTATAATGAAAATATTATTATCTACATACAGAACAATAAAAAAATATGCAATCCTGTATTTAAAGTTGCAGTTCAGGTTTTTATATCACATATTCAAAAACATGTTTATTGTTCTTTATGAAGAAACCTTGACAAAGGGATTATGTCTGACAAGAATGCTGATTTGTTTTGCAGTGACAGTAAAATTAACCATTACAATACAGGGCACAGTTTGTCCTTGGCCTTGTTAATGGTAAGTAAAACAATCACATTGCAATTTGAAGAAATGCCAGCTTTGAAAACCTCAAAGGAAAAAAAAGCAGTACCTCAAGCTGACATTCCCCAGGATTCAGCAAGCTCTGCACTGCGTGCAGGAATAGTGAAAGAACTCCTGCAGGCAATATGGTTGACGTGCGATCCAGGAATGAGCTCCCGGGTCGTGCACGAGTGCTCCTGCACTATTCCTGCATGAATACAGCCTCTCTATGCTAATTACCTCATTTGCTGGTGAAAACCATGCAAATGAGGTGAATTAGTGAGCCAGGAAGCAGGCAGGCATCCGTGCAGGAATAGTGTAGACTGCAGAAATGTATTCAGCCAGTAGCTGAATACATTTCTGCAAACTACAAAACGGAGGCATGAGAGCTCGTAAAAAAGTATGTATTATAAGGGTTAGGCATGCCAAAGGCCAAATATATGGCCATAGATATGAAAACTAGTTTCAAAATTATAAAAAATAACTTTTTTTTGGCCGATTTCGGCCATTTAAGCATAGGCCAGAGGTGCTCAAACGGGATTGACCCGAAAATAAGCTTTCAAACCAAAATCATCATTTTGCCATAATAGTCAATGACATGCATAATACAGTAAAACCAAGGAATAGTGGTTGCTAAGGGAGGAGGGTAAGTGTCGGTTTTGTAACCATGCATTAGCAGTCATTTTTATGCAAATGAGGGGAATGATACTGAATCACAGATTTCCCCTCAGTGCTAGCTTGCACCCAACCATGTAGGTGCAGTAATACCATGGTGTAAGCCTAAGAGCTAGATGACTTCATGAGGGGGAGTGTCATGCATGCTGTAAGCTTATTGGAGCTCTGTGGCCTGTGTTTGCCCTTAGCTAAGCACAGCTAAGGAAGGAGGTGTGTCTGAGGCTGCCTAGCAGTGTTTACATTGGCTAAACGGGTGTGCGCCCCATGCACCAGGTTTTAAACAAACAACAACAAAAAAAAAAAAAACAGAAAATAGCAGCTCCATTCACGTCTGAGCATTGGGCTTGCACAGCGCACCTCGGGGCTTAAACAGAAAGGCAATAGGGAAGGGAAAACAGCATTAGGAAGGTAATCAAGGAGAACTAGCATATCTGGCAGGTGAAATGTATTAGAATCAGCCAATTACACAGGCAGCAGCCCAGCCCAGTACAGTACTATAAACTATGCAATCACCTTTCTCTCTGTTTTTTTCCCACAAACTCTACACCACCGGTGTACACAAATGGGGAAATTTTACCTAACAAAAGCAACAAAATGATAGAGGCTGCTTTTGCTCTCATAAATCAATATGTGGAAGAGGTTGGGGGTGGTGAGGATGAGAATGCTGATGACCAGCCCACAGTGAGAAGGAGGAGAGTATACAGACCCAGGGTAACCTACCAGGGGCTACATGAGCTGGAGATAGTGGAGTGCTATATGGTGGACAGGGACTTCCTACACCAAATTGTTGAGCTGTGCTGGCCACACCTCACACACAGAACCAACAGAGGGGAACCCATCCCAGTGGATACCATGGTATGTGTAGGCTTAAGAATACTAGTCACAGGTACGTTTCAAAGGCCAGCTGGGGATATCATGGGGATCTCATAGGCATCAGCATCCAGGGTACTCCACCAGTTCCTGGATGCCACGTCAGCACATGCCAGTGAGCACATACATTTCCACAACACCCATGAGGTGTTGACCAGCAATATGCATCTCTTCCACCAAATAACAGAATACCCTGAGGTAGTGGGTGCTATAGACTGCACACACATACACATCAAAGCACCACCCAGTGAGCGGGGTAGGGTCTACATAAACCGCAAGGGCTTCCCCTCCATCAACAGCCAAGTTGTGTGTGATGCCCAGGGGATTATAATGAATGTGTGTGCTGGCAGCCCTGGAAGCTATCATGAGTCACACATCTGGCATGTGACGCAGCTGTACCAGAGATTTGCCAGTGGGGACATCACATATGGCCACCTAGTGGGGGATGCTGGTTATGCACTGGAGCCGTGGCTGATGACACCCATCAGAAATGCACACACCCAAACAAGAACTCCATAATGAGACACACGCACAAACCAGAGTCATAATAGAGCATGTGTTTGGAATGCTCAAATCATGGTTCCAGTGCGTGGATATATCTGGTGGAGCCTTGCAGTACTTTCTAGCTACATGTACCCAAATTTTCATTGTATGTGCCATACTACACAATATGATCCAGCGGAAACAGCTGCAGCAGGAACAGCATGGGGCAGGGCCACACAGCCCCCCACCATTGCCAAGGCCAGCACAAGCACAGACTGACTTAGAGGAGGAACAACTTGAGCCTGCCCCTATAGGCAGAAGGAGGAGTGCCCAGTATGCCCAGGTCTTGGCAAAGAGGCAATACATAGCACATACACTGGCACGGTAGGAACCCAGGGAATGACACCTCTCTCTGACTCGCACATGCAGTAAAAGGGATGTCAAACATGATGCTACCTGTCCTTAACCATCTATAGGGAGTGTACTATGTGCATCCGATATTGTCAGCCCTCCAGCACCATCCTCAATACTGGCACAGCCACAAGGTAAGTCACTCTCTTTATCAATTGGAGTAGTATGTTCTGCCACTTGTATCTATAGTATGGATGTGAGCATGCAAGGGAATCGGGTGGCTGATTGGGATGGCAGTAGATAGTAGACACCTATATGGGCAGCATGAAATCCATAACAAATACTGTGGTCAACATAGTAGGCAGTACTAGACAAGGCGACAAATCCCACTGCAGGACATGTGGTGGGCCAAATGTGTGCCCATAGGACACACAGATGCATGTCAGTGAGGCTCACATACCCAACAACTGTCTCAGCCAGCAGGACAGGTGTAGTTGACCACAAAGAAAGGCTGTGCTAAGGTCTCCGACTGATGTCAATGGAGAACAGCCCCCCCCCCCCCACAGATAGAGTACAACAGGTCAGGCAGTTAGATGTTAGTTCTGAAGGGTAAGAAGTCTGAAACTGAAATGTAGGTCAATAAAGCCTAAGATCTGTACTACACTGATATGCCTCTAGTCTGCATGATAGGTCAGAATATAGAATGAAATGGAAGCCAACAGACTACCTGAAATACTGGTACAGTCATAGCAAATGTTTACAGTTGTCAGGTGTGCCCCCACACAATCCTGTGTAGAAATGTAATAACATGTATGTGTGGGTATAATAACAGTGTAGCACAGATTACCTGAGCTGGCCAAATTAGCAGGATAGATTGTTGCATGTGCACTATATGCAGGGCTCTGTGTGTTAGGTTGTTGTGTGTTGTATATTGTGTGGAAGTGGTCAGCATGTAGGGATGGAGGGTTGTGTCCCGGTGACCTATGGCCAATACTGTTGATGACTGGCCCAAGTTCTGACAACTGCAGTGCCAAACACAATGCATCCCAGCAAGACCCAATCCAGCAGCAATCCATACTAATTGTTTGGATGTAATATCTGTCACCATCTGAAAGATGGACATGGCATGAAAGTGGGCCCAGGCATACACACAATAAACAGGTGGAAGTATCCTAGACAGAGAGTGTATAAAATGTTACTGTCAAATGGACACACCTTTGGATTTGTACATACAGGTTAGTAGCACATTAGTTGTCTGTGTAGTATGGAATACTGATGTAGTCTGGCCAAACACTGGCAGACCACAAAAGGCACAGTTATGAACTACTGAGAAACTGCTGATGCTCCCTACACAAGTCAGCATAAGGGGAATGCCCCACGTATAGTTATGAGTCAACTGCAAGCAGCTTCCATAATGCACATGCACTCAGCTCACCCCACCATCAGCCACAGGTTCATCACAGGTCATATCCCTGCTGTTGGGAATGAGTACAATATGACCCCCACTTCTGTATGGGAATACCCACAGAATGTAGCATGCTGAAGAGGTATGCCATGCAAGTGTGTCCCTAGCTTTAAGCAGCACCCTGCCAGCATCCGTACCAGTGGATTAATAATGACAGAAACTATTGCCATTAACACATTGCACACCTACCATGTCACCCCAGCTGAATCCAGTGGCTCACAGCCTGGGACTGTAGGAGTGAAAGAATGCACTGGCCTGCTACAGATGGCCTGCATCAGTACCACATTCTCTACAGTCCTCTGTCAAAGGCCTGTGTCTCACCCATACTGCCAAGGTATGTTATCTCATGGAGTCCCAAATAAAGACATAACACAGTCCACAGAACACAAATGCAAGGCCATGTTCACAAATCCCAGCAGCATGTCCACCATGTCCTACTTCATGAACTGTGGACCAACCCCTAAATACTGCTGGGTTGAAGTGATAACTATAGGGATACTTATCCGATATTTCTTGCATAATGTTAGGAAGAGGATAGAATAACAGAGGGGGGTAGAAGCATGGGCGCCATGGAGTGTGTGAAGTCTGAAACTCTGATGTGTGCCCATACTATCCCTGCCTGCAAACCCAGGAATGGGTGGATACAAACCTGCTCGTAAACCACAATGTGAAGGGGAAATGACCAGATATATGAGCCCTGCCTCTGGGTAACCTGTGTGAATCTGTACAGCTGACAGGTATGGTCACAGCAGGATATGGCCAGTCTGTCACGTTGATTGATGTACAAGCATGGGATCCTCAGCCACCACAGTACCAAGGTGCTGGACCATTTACACAGACCCATCAGCAAGTGTCTACCGCTTCCCCTCCAGAATGGAATGAGTGTGCAAGAATATGCAGGCTGCAGACCACAATACTGGACACAGCTTCATTCATCTTGTATTCCTCAGGAAATTACTGTGAGCAAATAAGTATATCTGTCATTAGTTGATGACATAATACATCATAGTGTAAAATAGTACATATGTCTGAATATCTCTGCTAACACCAAAACCATGTAGCACAAGCAGCACAGACACAATTAGTTACAGTATCTCACTATCCTTTGCCCATTGTGACTCCTTATGGTCAACATATCTGCAGATATCCTGCAGAAACAGGTTACTAGCTGTAGGTGTAGAACACAAATGTCTGCACTGGAGTACAACCTACCTGGAATGGATTCACACATTCAATACAGAAGGTCATACTGAGCATACTACCACAAACGAAGCCCATGTCTGACAACAAAATACAGAAGGGTCATACTGGGCATGCTCCCACACTTAACAGAAATGAAGCCCATGTCTGACAACAACAGTGGACTATACATATCAGTCAGTCACAGATGTCTGTGCACACACACACACACACACACACACACACACACACACACACACACACACACACACACACACACACACACACACACACACACACACCACATTGCATGCCAGTCATGCTTTGCACACACATCGGATAGGAATACACACATATATCCAAAGACAACGCACTATAATAGGTCAAACGGTCAAACATACACAAAAAGAGATGTGGGGAAGAGAGAGACAGACCGTGACAAAGAGCTGCCCATCATGAAGCCTGTCCCACCCACCATACATCCAGTTGACCAATATCACATGATGTGCCAATGTCTATCATTGTAGACATTTCCTTGTAGTAGTACTCAGCACTATAGTTTCTGTGGTGCTTGTAATAACTGTGCAACATGACAGTACAAGTCATTATTCATCTAGCAGTCATATACACAGTCCTGTCAAATGTAAAGTTGTGTTTGACTGAGTGTTGTGTGTTTATTTCCAGAGGAATGGTTTATGGCCCATTCACACACACTGCATTCCCCATTGCCCTGGTTTAGCTAGCCTGCTGATGTCAGTCACCTTGATATACCCCTTTGGATAACAAACATCCCTGTAAGCTCTGTGGTGCATGCAATAACTGTATAATGCTATAGTGTGATGTACTAGTTAGTTAGACATTCAAATCCCAGACATGGCAACTGTGAAACTCTGTGTATGTGTAAGGATCAATGATTGTGAGGTCATTCATAGACACTACACCTCCCATTGTCCTACTTTAGCAAGCCTGCTATCATTCACCTTGAAATACACATTTGGATAAGAGCTAGTTCTATAAGCTCTGTGTCCTGTGCGATAACTGTGTAATGCTACAATGTAACATGCTAGTTTGGAAGGAGTTCTAATCCCAAACATGTCAACTGGGAAACTCTGTGTGTGTTTGTGTGCATAGGGATCAATGATTTTGAGGCCATTCACAGTCACTACATCTCCCATTGCCCTACTTTAGCAAGCCTGCTGATGTCAGTCACCTTGAAATACCTCCTTGGAGAAAATTCAGCCCTGTAAGTTCCATGGCACATGCAATAACTGCGTAATGCTATAGTATGCTGAACTAGCTAGGTAGGAGTTCTAATCCCAGACATCAAAACTGTGAAACTTTGTGCATGTGTGTCGAGAGTAATGCTTTTGAGGCCATTTACAGTTACTACACCTCCCATTGCTCTACTTTAGCAAGCCTGCTGATGTCATCTACTTTGAAATATACCTTTGTAGAAGGGCTAACCCTATAAGCTCTGTGGTGCATGCCATAAATGGGGCGCAATATAGTAGCAGTAACTACACAGCTATGGATTTAAATCTCATCTGTGGCAAGTGTTTGTGTGTGTACATATGTTTGTGTTTATCTCAGAACTTTTGTCCCCATTTACAGCCAGTACACATCTCAGAGCCTGACATTAGCAATCCTGCAGATGTCATTCACCTTACAAGTATCTGTTGTGAAGCCTATACCATGTCAGGTCAGGGTTGCATGTGGTAAATGTGTAACATAATGGTCCATAAAGGTTGCTAGATAGAGGTATGAACCTCATCCCTGGCAAATGTAAATGTGTGATTAGAGTAAAATTTGTTTTTGTTATCGCTCATCCACTACATCAGCCAATGCCAGTATTTACAAGGGCTGGTGATATTCCTCACCTTATAAGTACCTTGGGACAACATCCATCCAATAAGCTTCATGCCATGTGTGAAAAATGCAGTACACTGTAGTCTCTATAGCTAGGGGTTTGAATCTCAGTACTGGCAAGTGTGTCCGTGTGTGTGTGTTTGTCATCAGTATCCTGTCTGGAGGTTGCTGTGATTGTACAATGACAGGATGCATTGTGGGTTGGGGTTTGCTAAATTATTATATTATATTCAGGACCTACTATATGTCACAATGTCCACCTTACAAGGCAACAGATGTTAAACAGCAGAGAGGCTGGTGTACATAATCCATAGCCCTACATGTGACATTATGGATCGGTGAACAATATAGGAAACCCTTGTATTACTCAGAGAACACTCTCCACCCATGTTTCATACACAAACACACTTGGCTAGGCAACAACCACTATATTGGTAGTTCCCTGCATATTGCCCACAGATAGTAACCACTGTGTGATTGCATACATGCCTGTTGACCACAACACTGCCACTGACATCAGAATGTACTGTGATGTGTAACATCTCCTGACTGAGTGTGTGTTATCCGGCAAGTAAAATGACATGGCACCCTGTTCCATCCTTACAATAGGCAAATAAATGCTTACAGTGTTCCTTTGCTATGTTCCCCACTGGACGCCTGCAACAACTGTAGAGTCTACAAATGTAACCCACAAAGGGAATACCATGCCTTATACACATGCCCTGTATGGACAGATGCCATTAACTCCACTGAATAATTTTATCACGCTGTCAATGTAGGTGAGGCATGACCTCAGTTCCATAGCCAGGTCTCACCACATGAGGTCAGGAATGCCACATCAGATGATAACATTCTGTCCACACAACATGCCCCAGAGACCCCAAGTACACTTTCAAACATCACAGAACATGCATGTGGGACATTTGCACAACCCAGACACTGTCCATGTTATGGAATATAGATCACATACATGGCAAGCTTTGCACAGAACTGGCCACCCACAATAGTAACCCAGATGAGTGGATGGTGAATACAATATCCACCTGTGTGGGCCAATCCAGGGACTACACCCCTGAGCCACACTGGAGACCATTGTCATGCAGCCTAATGTCAAGTTATTTCCTTTGCCTAGCCTTGTACAGCCTTCTGGCACAGTCAACTACTACACACCTGTGAAGCACTGAACCCATGCATGTCAGTACTGGCAAGTGTGTGTGTGTGTGTGTGTGTGTGTGTGTGTGTGTGTGTGTGTATTAATGATTTTGAAGCCATTCACACTCACTACACCTCCCATTGCCCTACTGTAGCACACCTGCTGATGTCAGTCACCTTGAAATAATCATTTGGCCATATATTAATATCATAAGCTCTGTGGTGCATGTGATACCTGTGTAATACTATAGCATAGCAAACTAGTTAGGAAGGAGTTCTAATCTTGACCCTGCCAACTGTGATGTGTGGTGATTGTGTGTCTTGAGAGGTGTGGTGTGTCTTCCTTAACACCTGCTTTTGGGATTGTACACATGTTACTACTTATCCTTCTTTTATCACTGTTGCTGATGTCACTCACCTTCAAAGATACCTTTGGACAGCTCTCCAGCATGTAAGCTTCATGGTGCGTGCAGTAACTGCATAGCAATGTAATAGCAATACATAGTCAGGTAGGGGTTTGAAACTCAGTACAGGTAAGTGTGTGTTATCAGTGCGCTGTTGGGGTGATTGTGTAATGACAGGGTCCATTGCAGTGTGGATTTTGCCACATCAATATATTGAGGAGCTACATGTCCCATTGTCAACATTACAAGACCAAAATTTTCCAAACATTGTAGAGATTGTTGTCGACAATCCTCAGCCATAAATGTGTACAGCAATGTGGAATTACCATGTGACAGTATGGATTAGTACACAATATAGCAAACCATCATAATGCCTAGATACCACTCTCCACCCTTGGATCATACACAAACATGCTTGGCTCTTACTCTCCTACTCCCTTCCTTTCTTACTTTGTCTCTGCCTCCCTCACTCCCTCTCTGGTGGATCTGAAAATGTACACCTGCTTTGCTTAGGCAGTAACTTGAGTTTTAAGTGATACTCATGATCAGCTGATGGCCTATGCATGAATTGCAGTCCCCTACTAGCTAATTGCATGTGGAACAGCTATGGTCTCATTCCTATAGCCAGTTTGATGGAAACACACTCCTGTAACTAAGCACTTCATGTGGGTGTTGGCCCTTTTCCTTCACTGTGAGCAGGACTTCATGTGGGTGTTTGACAAACAGCATCACAGCGGTTAGTTGGATATACCTCTTACAACATACACTGTGGAGACAGGCCAACAAACAGAAGGGGGATGTTCCAGACATGGGGACAGAATGTAAGTATTGCTCTTCTTCATTTGAAGTAATGTTGGTTTAACAATGTTTGTGTGGATATGGCTGTTCTACATGATTTAATATCTGTCATGACAGTGCTATGTGGTTGAGGAAACACTCACCCTTGGAGCTATCTGCAGACTGGCCAGTGATTGGAGTCTTACATGTGTTGAGTTACTCCACATTTCCTATCTTTAGAAATGCAGTGGCATACTCTGAGGATTGCAGTCAGTACATGGTGACAGCCATGCAAGTTATTGACTTCATATCCCTCAGAAGACATATGTCACAACAAACTTGTTACACCAGTAAATGTATGGGTTTATCACAGCAACATGTCAATAATGGCCCTGTGTTTGTGCCTCCAGCCACAGCTCTTTCAACCTACATACATATGGCATGCAGTAAGAGGTGCATATGTTCATAACATCATTATTTACTGACATCATACCTGATAAGCCAGTGAGATATCAGACTGCAAGACATGTTAAGTATAGTAGGCCTTATATTTGAGGACAAAACCTGGACATTCTGTTGTAGTGTGTACAGTAGTGAGGTCTGTGTACTTATGGTGATTGTTGACAGAGTGTGTATTGTGAATATGTACCTTGGCCTGTGTACAGACTGTGGTAGATGTCATTGTTCTTTGTCCTGTTATATTTGATGTTCCCCGGGCCTCCGCTGAAAATGGACATATATCCTGTCGGACTATCCCAGTCAACAAATGTAAAATAAAATAAATAAATGTTGCATGCTGCTCCAGTGTATGGTACCCTATCGGCGTACATGTTTGTAGGGCCAGACCGACACATGTCCCATACCACAGTCAGGCATTGGAATACACTGTGCATTGGCCCAGTATATGTAGAGTTAGTGTGTGAGTGGCACATATGAGAATGGTATTGTTCACACAGTCCATATACTATAATATTAAGTACGCTTACCATATGTGACTGTGGCTGTGTTCAGATTGGTTGTGGGTGTGCACTTTCACACAGGTGTCTGTTACTTCATGCTGTTACATGTCTGTAGAGACTGCTATATTTGCAGGTGCATGTGTATTGCCCCATAAAAAATGTAGGCCAGTGTTGTGGTAGTCTGCCTGTAGTTTGCACAATGCTTTGTGACATGCCTAGCAGCTCAGTGTAGTTACCCAGTGTGATGTTATGTCCAGATATTTGTCAGATGTACTGTTGCCGGGCAACCATAGCTGTTGTGAATTTCTGACAAAGCAGTGGGATGCTGTATGCCACTAGCTAGTGGATAGTATGTGGACTTGTGACCTCTGCTCCTCTGGTTATTATCTGTCAGGACAGACAGGAGTGTGTGAATGCATAAAATGTGTGAGCTTATCTATTCCAGTATTTTCATGATATCCCCATTTACATGGCTGTAAACATCCACTTTTTCAGGCTTGGTCCACACGTCTTGCACTAAGGGGTTCTGTGTATACCTCTGGACTGACCAGAATGTGTCAGACTGTCCACATTAATTGATCATATCTCTGCTGTATTCCACAGGATCATTACTGTGATTTGTGTGGTACTGCACTATGATGATTTTATGATGTCTGTCAGTAGCTGATGGCATACATGTCAATATCAGATGTGACTTCCCACACAACATTTCTGTTAAGACAACCCCTGTTACAGTAGCAGCATTCTACATTTATACCTGAAATACTTAAATGACATCCCCTTGCACTAAGAGGTTGTGACTAGTGGTGCTGAGGTATGACTCCACTACATGTTATGGACATATCATATATGTATATGTGTACATATATATATATATGTATATGTGTGTGTATATATATATATATATATATATATATATATATATATATATATATATATATATACATATATATGTTTATATATATATATATATATATATATATATATATATATATATATATATATATATATATATATATATATATATATATATATATATATATAATATAATATATATTATATACATGTATGTATATATATATATATATATATATATATATATATATATATATATATATACAGATAGATCTATACATGACCATATATATAACGCAATATACAGATGTATATAAATACATATATATAAATATATATGTGCATATACATGTATGCATATATATATTATATATATATATATATATATATATATATATATATATATATATATATATATATATATATATATATGTGTGTGTGTGTGTGTGTGTGTGTCTGTATATCCATATCCTTATGTGTACACATGAGTGTTGCATTTACCTTCCCAGACGTATCCCACCATATTTATCTGATATGTGTTTATATAGATAGAACAACATACTGATTCAATAATATGTCCACTAACAAGTCAAAGCAGTTGTTCACGGGTCTATATCACTTTGACAAAATGGCAGACGTTCGAACACCATATGTTCGAACTTCTAACCTCGAAGGGCAAAACCATCGAAGTCTTAGAACAGCAATTCTTTTCCCAGGGAAAATGATTGCTGTTCCAAGAAACACACATGCAACACAAGCATACCAAAAAAACAGCAATCCACACATAAACTTAAAATCCTACATCTAACCCTACATTAACTGTACATACACTACTGTCTATCCACTTACCTTAACCCAAACTCTAACACTAAGGTCCGTCACTATCGCACACTCACCTGACTCATGCCCTAACCCTAACTCACCTATCCCACCCTAACTCTAAAGCCTGTCACTATCGCACACCCACCTCACCTGCACCCTAACCCTAACTGACCTAACCCATGCCCTAACCCTAACGTCTGCACAATCATACACTTACCTGAACCCTACCCATAACTTTCCACCACAGTGCTTAAAATCACAAAGCCACAGAAACGGTCCACCAAATTATTTACCTGGGAAAGTTTTCAGTGTTCCATGGCTTCGCAATAATCAATTTTCGAACTTCACAGTTCGAACATATGGTGTTCGAACTGATGAAGTTTCGATGAACTGATAGGAACCCGTTGTTCACTACTATTCAGTATGTGTACTAACAGATATTTTGGAAAAAGCAACAAATGTCTTTATAGCTGTGATGGCTTAGTTGTTAACTGCTCTGACTATAGTGTACAGGGTCCTGGGTTCAAGACCTGTAAGGCTGTATTTTTTGTTGTTGATAGGCAGAACAGGGACTGTTGGATATAGAGTGGTTAAGGCAGTTTTGAGCAGCTTTAAGTGGGTTTGCATGGATTTGCCGATGGTAAGCAGTGCTAATGTACGGTTACATGTATAGGCGTTTAAACCATTTCACCTTCACTTACCAGTGCACAAATCTGCTTAGCATTTATATTGCAGCAATGCTGAAACCTGCTAAGCATGGCTCAGCCCTGGTAACCAGTGATCACATTCCAGTCTGATAAAATAGCAGGGTAATGACATCATTAATGAGTGTATTTAATTCCATGTACATAACATGCATCTATGTGCTGTCATTACAGTAGCAAGGGGTGTGAGTCTACTGTCTGGGACACCTGAGTACATATGGCTTGTACAGCACTCTTTTCCACTTGAATGTGTTTCATACATGGGTAGTATCCCAGGTTATATGCAGTCACACTGGCATGTAGTGTATCATTACGTTACTACTGTTGACAATGCTTTCCCAAGTAAGAGTAGATTGCAGATTGTAGTATTGGAATCAAACACGCCTGCATACAAAGATGGACTCCGAGTCCTCGCTATCATGTTCTTGGTGTGTGAGCTGTGTGCCATTAAGTATCTGCTACTGGATACTGATCTGACACATGGATATTAACTGTAGACTACTATGTGTATAGGACATGTCATTGAGAGCTACTGTCATGTAGTAATGGCATACCTAGCAGTGTCAGACATCTATCTGTCCACACATTCATCCTAATGCATAACCAGTTGGCTAGTTGATGTCTGTCTATCCTCTGTACATATGTGCAGTTGTCAGGTATCCATCTTGGCTGCTTATAGGCAATATATGCTTAACTGACACTGACATGTCTGCCCAGCTGTGTTATGAATGCCACAGCTAGGAATCCCCACCCTGTATGCACCACATGCCAGGGATACCTCAACCACACTACCACAGTCAACAGAACATGCTTAGGTACAGGTCTCCAAGACAGACACTGACCATGTTATGTAATACATGTTGCATACATGTCAATTGGAGCACCTCACTGGCCCTCTGCAAGAGGCAGCCAGATGACTGGATGTTGCATTTAACTCTCACCCTGAGGATCACTCCTGTGGCATCAGTTGATAGATGGGCTGCTGGCAAATGGCAGATGGCATGATACCACTGTGCCAACATCCCCTACTCTTCTCATCTCCCCATGGACAATATCCTGGTACACACCTAGGAACACCTGCACCTATGGACCCCAGTACTAACAAATGTGTCAGTGTGCATACTAAGAATAACAGCGTCTGTGTGTTTGTAAACCTGTAGTCGATAATACCCTGAGTGCCTTCACACCCACTAAACCCCCCATTGTCATAGTTAGATATGGCTGCTGCTGTAATGGACATTACATGTACCTTGTTACACTCTTCATCCTGTGGGCTACCTGGAGCTTGCAGTATCAGCATAATACTGTTGTACAAATGGTTAGATAGTCATGGGTTACCCTCTGACTCCTGGGAAGTGTGTGTATGTATGCAAGTGTGTATATTTGTGGGATACAGCATTCTGAGGCCACATTCTCCTAATACAATACACCTCACCATACGGTATAAGGGATAGTGATATTGCTGACTGTAGGAGAGCCATGATAAAGCATCACCTTACTATCCCTGTGGCATGTGCAATAAATGCATATCCCTGTAGTAGCACTCTTGAGATAGACAAGGGATTGTATTGCAGTCCTGGTCAATTTGTGATAGTGGGTATGTCAGAGTATTATCATGGGTTTCAATGAGTACAATATCCAATGTTGGGTGTGGGTGATGGGTATACTGTCTTTACACCATGGTACCCCCAGTACATGTCTCAATGTCCACTGTATGGGGACCACTGTCACCATCAACCATACAGGTAACTGATTACACTATCCAGCCCAATGATGGATGTGCTGTGTGCAACATATCTGTAACAGAATGGACACACTGACAAGGTAGTTAGCACTGATAAACCCAGGTCTCTCAGATGTATGTATGACTGTTATGTGTTTGTCAATGTGTATATGACAGTATGTCACACTATGTATTGTTCATAAACAACCAGTACATCCCCCATTACCATACCGTACAAGGCCTGGTGATGTTCTTCACTTAACAAGTAACCTGGGACACACCTCATCCTAAAAGCTGTGTGGTGTGTGCAATTAAGGCCACACACATTAGTAGCAATAAGTACCTAGGTAGGGGTTCTACTCTCAGTGTTGCCAAGTAAGAGTGTGTGTATGTATGTGAAGGGATCTACTTCAGTTTGTAGAAAATACATGTCCCAGGAGGTCATCTGTCCAAGAACTGACTGGCAAATGCTAACATTTCACAGGTATCATCTTGTGGAAATTCATTCCATCAAAACTAGTAGTAGATGTGTAAATGCCCTCTTCCCCACTGTATATTTGTACAGCGATACTGGGGTTGGTATACACACACACACACACACACACACACACACACACACATATATATATATATATATATATATATATATATATATATATATAGCTGGGTCTGGATCTTGTGGACACAGCCACCATCATTGTTGTTATTGTTGAATGTATCCCCCTGCTTAGTCAGCTGTAATACTGTACAGTTTATGTTAACAGGTTAAGTAGTTGTCAATCACACTATCTGTGGTTCTACACTACCCCGCACTCTCCAAAGGGTAGGCCTATGCCACCCACACCAGCACACCTATGTTTACCAAGTTGAGGATTGCACTATATTGGGTAAAGAGATATATACTCTTCCAGTACCATCGTCAATGACATTAAACTAGCAGACTGATTATTTCCCAATGTGATGTTGTGCCTATTCTGTCTTGGTGGAATTACATAGGCTAAAATGGGTTCCCTGCAAAAGTGCATACATCCATGTGTACAGTATTCTCTGTGTATTGTTTCAACACCAAAGCCTCTGTGTGTGTGTATTATACACAAACATAGGTTCATAGGTAGGTACTAGACTATCGGCCCAAGGGCCTATGTAAGCCTAACCAACAAGTTTCCCTGGCTTATACCACCCAAGAAAGTTATTTTCCTGTGCCCATGTTGAGCAGAGCCACAGAAGTGATCCCCAGGGTGTATTTCCTATTTTCCATCCACTCATCAAGATTTTTCTTGAAGCATGCTAATGAGGAACTTTGCTTGACTTAGATGGGTAGCTTGTTCCAGAGTATGAGGAGTCTTTGGGCAGGAATCTATCCCTCCAGCATGTCCTGTTTATTGTGGTGACAAGGTTTAGGTTCCCTAGAGCATGTAGCTTGGATGGGATTGGGATTTATTTAGGTGTAGTATGTCCAACAGCTCTGGGTTTGACATAGCTTTATATGTTAGGCAAAGATCACCTTGGAGTAGGCAATATGCTACAGAGTAAAGCTGGAGTTTTTTTGAGACGGTCAGTGTAGGACATCTGTTTGAGGCCAGTAATCCTCTTTGTGAGGTACTTCTGTGGCCTTTCCAGCTGCTGCAGATGTCTTTTGAGGTACATTCCAAAAGGGGCATTGTACTCTATAATGGGTCTAATGAGTGTCGAATAGAAGGGAACAATGACCTCTTTTTTCCTGGATGAGAACCCTTTTGTGATGAGGTGTGCCACATAGAAGGATTTCCTGACTACTGTGGTGATGTGATTATCAAAGGAGAGACTAATGTCCACCTGGTTCCCAAGGTCTCTTATCACACATTCGGTGTTAAGTAGACTGCCACCTATGTGGTATTTCATAGGTACAGAGTTTTTACTAAAGGGGATGAAAATGTACTTTTTGGCATTGAGCTTGAGGCCATGGCTCTAACACCAGGCATCTGTCTCAGTGAGGCACCTCTGTAGGATGTCCCCATCATTTGGGGACTTGACTATGGCTCCTAGTTTGCAATCATCTTCAAACTTCGGTAGCCAAAGGCCTTCTGTGTTAGCCTGTACTTCAGAGAAGTAGATACCAAACAGGAGAGGTCCCAGGACTGAACCATGTGATACTCCACTTGTCACTGTTTTTTAGTCAGATTTGGAGTCTGCAACTTTTACAGTGTGGGTTCTGTCAGTGAACCAGTTGGCAACACATTTTGTGACATAGGGAGTTATACCTAGTTTAGTGAGTTTAGCTATAACTCCAGAATGGGGGATGGTGTCAAAAGCCTTTGTGAGGTCAAGATAGGCTGTGTGATCCACCTTACCCTCATCTACAGCTTTGGTGACTGCCTCAAAGAAGTCGATTAGGTTCAGGAGGCATGATCTGCCTTTTACAGACCAGAACTGAGTGGGGTCCTGAGTTTGGAGGTTACCAATATCTTTGTTACATGTGGTGTGTAAAACCCAGTACACTTACCACTGTCCACTGTAGAAGTGCTGCTGACATCAGCCACCATGCACGCACCTGTGTATACCCCTCAGACCTATCAGGCATATGGCACATGCAGTCCTTGTTATACAGAACTGTGACTTGTGTTAAGCTGTACCCAGGATATGGCACAGTCAAGGTGTCACTACAGTGCCATACCCCTTGTAGGAAACAACAGCAGACCAACATCCTGCTGACACATAGACACCTACAACACAAATGGAATACATTATGTAGACCACAATCACTCAGTGTTAATAACAGATATAATGCATCATAGCTGGACAGCTACACACCCTGACATGTAAGCATTAAACTTTAGTTCTGAAAACATGTTACACAGCATTACATTAGTACACCGTAGTACAGTCACCCTATGCATCAGAACCATATTAGCCTGTTCCTGCATTGATGTTATGGATGACAGGAATATGACACAGGTATCATCATATGGACATGGTGTGTTGTGGGTTTGCCAGAGACCTAGGCTGAGCCATTTGTTTGACATCATGTGTGTGTGTTAGGGGGTTTCATTATTAATTGGGCTGTGCAGATGTGGTGTGTGTAGATAGGGGGTTGCCCTAGCTGTGTTAGTGATACATGCACACAGTTCTGCCATGTGGCTGGTCTATACAGGGGGTTGTTGGACAGCTGCAGACTGTACCTGGCAGGGTGTGCAGTTCACTGTCTCAGGCCATGGACATTAGAACTGTGCTTGCCAGGGGTTCCATGGGCACTACCAGGTACAAGCCAAGATATGGTACTCTCCCTTGATGATGACATATGTCCACAGGATTCGGGTCCCTCTTGGGACTGGCCAGGACAACATGCACATGGCCTGCTATGTTGTGGTGTGGACAGCATCCTCCTGCAGTGCTGATGCTGGTACTGCCACTACAGGAGTGGATCTGACTTGTTGCACATACACATCAACCTCCACCTGTTGGGGTTGCTGGCCTATGTCCACATTGCTGTCATACTACTCCCACCATATGCTCAAACACAGACATTCCACGGTTGAGGATTCCCACCATCTCACCCAACCGTCTATCCAGGACCGCTGCAAAATAATGGTGGGCACCCGCAAGATCACGGATGTTGTCGATAACAGCAGAATGAGTAGCCCTCTGGAGCCTCAGACCCTGTCTGGTATAACATTCCATATGTGCCTGCACCTCAATGATGGCCTGAAACATGCATCTGGTGACACCAGCTGTGGCACTTCTGCCAGGGGCATGATGACCAGCAGCCCTCCTATGAGCACCCCAGTACATCTGCCTGTGTGGTACCTCGCTGGGCATCCGGCTATGGTTGTTGTGTCCAGACACACTTGCCATAGTCACTACACTGTCCTGCCCCATGCCACCACCTGCCAACTGGCCCTCATCTATGGCCACTGGTAATGGGTTATGTATAGGCAATGTGACTGTGTGTGGGGATGGGGCGGATAACAGTGGGATGTCAAATGATGGCACAGCTTCAGCCCCTGACAACCCTGCCTGTGCCTCAACACATCTATCACCATTGTCAGAGTCTGTATGGACACTAGCATCAGTTTGCCTGCAGGAGGGACCCTGACCCACCTTGCCACCTGTGAGAGGAAAACAAGAAACGCACTTTAAGACCTGTACATTATTGCTTAAATGTGCACACACACACACACACACACACACACACACACACACACACACACACACACACACTTACAGGTGAGGTTGCACAAAGATATTACACACAGACCTCTCATTACCCATCTGTCAACATGCATGACATATGGCACTCAACAGCATGCACTGCAGCTAGAGTCAATCCCTGTTACCAACATTATACAGCTCTGTCATGCATGAGTTGTGTTAGTAGGTGATGCCCCTTCCCCTGGAACACACTGCACCCATGTACACAGTATTTCTGTGCACCTGTTCAGCACCCTGGCATGTACTATGCACCATATCTCACAGGTGTACACATCATTGCTGAATGCGTATATATGTGTCAGTTATGTTTGCTGCTCACAGCCCCTATGTGTTTGTCCGACACATACCTGGGATGATATGTGGACAGATGTCAATAGTGAATGCCTGATGTCTGACTTGCAGATCTCATCATCAGCGGTGCATGTATGACCAATAAAATGCAATTACACTGACAACCTTCAAACCTTACTGTGGCTATGAGGAGTCTACACACCCTTATTGACATGGCACCCTCTTCCCTGATATGTCATGGGGCCACAATACTGCATATGTTAACATTAACAAACCTGATATGTGAGATATGACCTGTGAAATCAAATGCAGTATCAAACAAATGCGTTAGTTGTGCAGATGCTGACTGAGATGCATGCAATATGTGGATGCATAAGTGTGCACATCCTTAACATGATGGTTTGTTGCACCAACTAAGTGTACTACAGCAGTCATTATTCCTGGAAGGGGTATACTAGCATGGCCTATCTGCACTTGCCAGTATTTGGTCACTCTGCCCTACAAATGTCCCCCAACTCTGAAAGATTGCAAGGTCAACTCGTGCACAGCCCTTGGAGGTCACACAGTGCCTTCACTATTTCTGTGGAGTCAGGATTATGTCTGCCACTATTCATGACCTTAACTGTGTGCAGATGCAGCCATTCCTAGCGAGCTTTAGATGTCTGCTTCAGTTCACTGTTGTTTCAGGATGACACCTCTCCCCATCCTCAGCCTTTTTGCAGATGCTTGACAACTATGGGCTACATATGAGTGTCATTTTTCAGTGTCCCAAATTCAGAACACCATGTGTGCCAGTCTAGTCCCTGCTAATGAATGGCAAAGATACAGGTCTACACTGACACCAGTAAGGTACACATGGGGATGGTGGGCCTGATGTGGAGTGAGGTGTTGCTTGTGCAGCACATGTATCTTAAGTGATACTGTCTGTAGGTTTCAAACTTGGTCTTGGTACACCATTACACATTGCAACACATGCTTTCGGGGGACTTTTGATGTTATGCTTATGCTACCTGTAGAGAGTCCTGGCTAATGTTTCCTGTGGAATAACTGTCCCATCTGATTACCCTAACCCATAAGCCACACTTATGCAGAGTCCAGCTGATTGTTGACACAGGTACTGCATAGCCAGTACTTGCTAGGCATTCCTGCAACTCCTTTAGTGTTGCGGCATGTTTCTAGGCAGCCTCCATGACCAGTTTGAAACACATGTCGTCATCTGTCTTGGATAGTCATCTGTTTATTTTCTACATTAATGTTGTCCCATACTTCTTTGTCACATACATGACTGTCTGCACTGTTTGCCATGGTATATGCAATGGTGAGGTAAGGCTACATATCCCACTCCTGCGTACTACCTGTTGGGTATGAGATCCATTCCATGGCTTGTAAGATGTGTGCAAGCCACGGCTGCCTCTGTTGCAGGTGAGTGGACAAATGTGATGGACATACATCTTGGACAGCAGACCATTTCTTGGTGTGACATTGAGGACCTGTACTTACTGGAAGGTGCATACTCATGAAGAATGAATGCTGTCTGTACCTCAAAAGCTGCTTCCACAATATGTAATTTGGAATATGTGCACACATATGCTTCCAGTGTTTGTTAAGGTATTTATTCCCCATATTTGCTGTCCTAACATAGGATTCCATATTACACATTCATTGCTCATGTTAGGACCATGTTACAGGTTTTAAGGGTTGTGGAATGTGGTATTTTGATATGCCATTGTGTAGATCTGTAACAGTTGCCATTGTAATGGTGGTATATACACTGTTGTAGCACTGTACATGGGTGATGTTTCAGACATGTTCATACTGTAGGCCATTTGTCCCACCATTATGTTCATCTCTGTGCACACATCTTGCAATGACAGGTTGTTAGTTATATTGCAGGACTCTTACATACCATTCAGATATGCCACCGTGGTGACTACTGTGATGCAGTGCAGTTAACAGGAACAATAAGTGAACATGTACAGCATGCATTATGGGTACGTGTGTTATATGTGTGCATGGCAAATACCATGGCCATAACATGGCCGGTGTATTGGCAAACCTGAACAAACAACACCATACTCACCAGCTACAGGCTGTTGTCCCAGAGGTATGCCAGAGGGACCTACATAGTTGTATGAGAGAGATGTGATATCAGTATCCACACCTGTGGCATTGGTACAGGGTGGGAGCAGCATTTCAGTACAACAGTACAAATCCACAATTCTACAGATTATGCACATCTGTTCATTACTACAATGCAGCAACAGACTATATATATTATATCCCACATATGTATGATTAAACTCTACAGATGCAGATGGATAAGCAACAGAGGTGTACTGATGTGCCCTGTGGCCTTACCTGCACGCTCCTTGCCCATTGTGTGGGTAGCACCCACCTCCACAATGCCATCCGCAGGTTCCTGTCTTTGCTGGTGGGCAGGTGCCCTGATGCTGGTGAGGCACTCCTCAGCATGTGTCAGGAGGGGCTGGATGGCATGACCCCACCCCCCATGGTTAGCTGGTCCCTCCTAACTGCTGCAGCATGCTGATGGGCATGGTCGATGAGGTCAGTGCACAGATGCTGGACCGGCTCATGAAAAGGCCGGCATTGTTTACCCTGTGGATGAGCTCGTTCCACAGGGCAGTCCTCTCCTGCAGATCATGGGCTGTATGACCAAAGAGGGTGTGGAGATGCTGCACCAGGTAGTTGATTATGACATCATTTTCCTGGGGGGATAAACTGGCAAAAGCTCTCTAGACAAGGTGCCTGAAAGATATAAAGAGGAAAAAAGGTCTGAGGACCTCATACTGCAAGGATATAATTGTTGTTAATTGACATCTCTGTCTGCCACCCACCATATCTGCAACAATAATCTGAACACACAACTCAATGGGTATGTTTACATCAAACCTACTGTCAGGACATATATTGTATTGTACGAAAAATAGTGCAATGTGTTTCTAGTCATATTCCATGTTGAAACACTATCATTGGTGGCCTGTTGCTAACAATGTCACCTACATGCCTTTGTAAGGGCCACTATGGTTCCATATATGCATGTGTTCTGTTTGCTATGTGACTGCTCAAAATCTGGTGTTTTGTGTTAATGTGGATATCTATGCATGCTGTTAGAAGTAATCCTGGAGTGTGTGGACTATGACTACTCACATATGTTCTATAACTGTGACACAGTAGCATGTTTGTGAAACCTGTTCCCAGCAGAACCACCTCTCCCATCTCATCTGGCCATGTTACCAGACCACAACACATCTGGGACCAACCCCGGGACCTCATCATCTGCTGGTCCTGCACTACCTTCAGGTGGAATGACCTTAGGGGATGTTGTTTGTCCCCCCAGGAGCACACACAGACAGGATCCTGTCACCTGAAGTCAAGGCCAGGGTCTGGTGCATAGGGAGCTCCACAGAGACTTGGGTGATATGCTACACCTCCTTAAGGACCTCGGTACACAATTACATGGTCCACATGCTCCTCCTGCTCAGGCCCCAGCTCAGGCACCTTCAGAGCCATGAAGGTGCATTTGTGACTGCCCATGGGTGGGGTCCTTGGTCCCACTGTTTAAATTTGGGGCTCATGGACTTCCACTTTCCAAACACCACTCCCCATCCAAAGTGTTTACCCACCACATGTGTCATATACTGTTCCTGTATGCTGTCTTGTCTGTCTTCCAACCCAGCCTACCTCCCTAAATGTACCTACTACCCCAACATACCAATCTCACCTTCACAAACAAGGGCAATGTGTTCCCAACATGGACTTCACACCAGACATAACTGTCCATTTTGCACCTGCTTACTAGCTTACTACTGTGTATATATATATATATATATATATATATATATATATATATATATATATATATATATATATATATATATATATATATATATATATATATATATATATATATATATATATATATGTATATGTGTGTGTGTGTGTGTGTGTGTATCTGCAGACATATATATATATATATATATATATATATATATATATATATATATATATATATATATGGATCCTATCATGACATCGACAGGCCATATGATCGACACTCATGTGGTCAACAGTGCATTTGGTCGACAAGCAGTTTTATGTGGGGGGCTTCACCCCCACACCCCCTAACTATATATATCAACTCCAGGGTCACACAACATTGGGGAAGGGGGCAAATCTGCCTGTCGACCAAACGAATTGTCGACCAAATGAGTGTCGATCAAATGGCTTGTCGACCATCTCAGGTAGACCTATATATATATATATATATATATATATATATATATACACACACACACACACATATATATATATATATATGTGTGTGTGTGTGTGTGTGTGTGTGTGTGTGTGTGTGTGTGTCTGTATATCTGTAGACATATATATATATATATATATATATATATATATATATATATATATATATATATAGTGCATTCAAACATCAGGTCCACACTCTCTAACTCTCCTTCCTCCACGGCTGCACTGTTCTGCCTTGCTACGAAACAGAAGGTTGTCACTTGTGGACACAGCCTAACATTACGGGGGTATATATGGGGACAGATTGCAGGTAAGCCTATTACAAACTTATGATGCTTGTGCATGATACATTTCACGTTAACATGACTGTCCTGCAGGTGGTGGGGTCTAAAATTCATATGTCTATCATAACTTCATTACTTTCACCACCAGCTATTTCCCACACTAATATACATATCTTGAGGTACAAAACACACACTATAATGGCTTACATCTTGCATTCTGTGCTGATCTGCACAGTTAACAGGTATGGCCCACTGCCCCCAGGGCCAGATGCTATGTCCATAGCAGTTGTTGAGCAGGACATCATT